>NC_092022.1:1122500-1312500 GCF_042242105.1 Pempheris klunzingeri
TCTCTCTCTGTCTCCCTCTCTCTGTTTGTCCCTCTCTCTCTGTCTGTCTCTCCTCTCTCTGTCTCCCTCTCTCCCTCTCTGTCTGTCTCTCTCTCTATCTGTCTCTCTGTTTGTCTCTCCTCTCTCTGTCTCCCTCTCTCTCTCTCTGTCTCTGTCTGTCTCTCCTCTCTCTGTCTCCCTCTTTCTCTCTCTCTGTCTGTCTCCCTCTCTCTCTCTCTGTCTCTGTCTGTCTCTCCTCTCTCTGTCTCTCTCTCTGTCTGTCTCTTTCTCTCTCTCTTTGTCTGTCTGTCTCTTGGAGGTGATATTGTGTGCAGTCTGTTTAGGATTCTGTCAGTGGGTCGACCTCAAACTGAGAATAGGTTCTTTGTCTCTCCACCAGATGGCAGACTGCGGAGGGCTTCCTCAGGTGGTGCAGGTGAGTCTGAGTCACTTCCTCCTAAATTCCACCATGTAGAGCTGCGTCCCGTCCTGGCTTCCCGAGCTGATGGTGGCTCTTCGCTCCGCTAAAAATACGCACCTGGACTCACCTCATCAGGCAGCACAGAGCAAATGAGCTGGACAGGAAGTCACACAAAGAAACGGCAAAGGGAATCCGATCAGTTTTTCAAAATAAAACACTCCATGCAGACCTCTGATTGAATATCCTATCAAATACATCAATATTATTTTATAAAATCTGGCACCAGGTTTTCTTTTAATGATGGCCAGAGGTTCATCTTGGAGGTGGAAAAACACTTTAACCGTCACTTCAGCGTACCGTCTGCAGACTGCAGCACAACGAAACAGGAAATACTTACAATAAAGACAATTAAAACTGACAAAATAATGTTAAATCTGAGCAAGCCGACTAATCAATCAGGTGAAACGCCTCTGAAATGCTCCCAGAGGGAAATGAAGCCACACGGAGGACAAACTAAAACCGGATCGCAGCTGCAGACGCGATGCAGACGTACCCAATGGATTTTCAAGGTCACACAGTTGGCTTAAAGGATAATTTACACTTTTCCAAGTCTTAAAACATTTTTGCCATTATTCCAGTTTAAACACATATCTGGTCGTGTGAGACGAGGACACGTGAATTTGTCCTTTAACCATCTAGTTTGTATCACTTGTCCTGAATGTCCAAAGTAACTGGGATGAAAAGCTTAGAAATCTGAATCTGTCGGTCAGATGTAGCTGTTGGCTCATCGCTGGTTAGAAATAAAGACTGATCAGTTTTGTACGTCGTCAGCCAGTCTAACTGCAGTGTGTGTGTTTCTTTCCTCAGCCTGGAAAACTAGCAGAGGCCTTCAAGTATTTTGTCCAGGGGATGGGCTACAGTGAGTATCTTCTGCTGTTTCTCTACATGTTACTCAGAGACCACTCATCTCTGTAGCTTTTAGACATCCACACGTCTAAGTCTAGGAGAAGAGATACTAAAAGTTTCTTGAAACTCCTTTTTATTAACAACAACTAACTTTCACTAACGCCTGGTCCGGACTGAGTTTGATTGAGTGCTATTTTGAACTTCCAGTTGGTCTCTGTCTCTCATGTTTCTGAACACAATCCTGTTTTTTGTCCAACAACTCTGAGTTTTGTCTGAATCGCTGCAGCTGCTTGATAGATTCTTCAGAAAATCCTTGTTATTAATGACACCAGTGGCTGTTAAGTGAGCTGCATTCAGCATCCAGTGACAACAGTGACGTGACATACACGAGACTGGACATGATGATTAATCTTATTTAGGAACAACGAATGAAGGAAACATCAGATCCATGCTGTGGAAAAGTTTGATAGTATTTTCCTAGTGATAAGGCTAGCGACCAAGCTAACCAAACAAAGGTCCCTTCATGAATCGAATGCCTGCCGGTACTGAACCCCTTCCGTGACTCATCCCGAATTCTTTCTGGAAAAACTGTCCCGAGTCCTTTACACAGCAACTGAGACATTCAGGAAAGATCTCATTTTTAAGTTGCAACACAAAGAGATGAATGCGTGTTAATCGTCAGCTAGAAAGCTATAAAAGTCCACCGTATACTGTACAAACAGCAGACAGACACAGTTAGAGACCCGCTGGTGAACATAGTGGAGCTTTTGGCAGCTAAAGAGACAGATAGGTGGCGGTGAAGACCCAAAAATAGAGCTAAAAGACAGCGAACATTGGAATTAGATTCACCAGGTGACGCTAACACGACTCCACCTGGAAGATCATGTTGCTCTGTGTTTACTGGACTTTTTGTTCAACACGTCAACTTAAAAGGAGAAAATGTGCTGATATTTAGTTCACAGCGTGTTTCTGCTGCCCCAGGTGGCCACAGGTGATTCTTAAAGAAAGAAAGAAATGATGTGTTTGCTGGTGTAAACATTTGTAGAAACGTCTGTACCTATTTTTAGTGTGTGTGTGTGTCTACAGCCTGCCTCACTAACTGTAAGTAGCAGTTTGCACCGTTGTGTATGAGGCAGTTGGATTTCCTCAAGACACACTAATACGTTTGGTGTGTGTGTGTGTGTGTATTCTACAGGCTGTGTATTACAACTACAATTATTTCTCAATCTGCCTGCCTTCCTCTCTGCTCTTGTTCTTTCTCTCTCTCTCTGTCTGTCTCTCTGTCTGTCTGTCTGTCTTCGTTTTCTCCAGTCCCTCATGTTATGTTAAACCACCTGAGCAGCCAATCAGGTATCGGGATTTCAACCAGAATCTTAAACCTTCTCCACTACTTCGCCTCTCTCCATTTCCATCTCAGTTTCTCTGCTTTTGTTTATCTTGTTCCTCCCTCCCTTTGTGTCTGTCTGTGTGTGTGTCTGTGTGTGTGTGTGTGTCTGTCTGCATGCTGCTGATCAGCTGATCACACTGATTTCTTTCCCCCCTCTGCAGTGAAAAGTAACCAGCTGGCTGCGCTGCATGCCAACACACTTCAGCTCCGTTCACACTGCAGACAGTCAGTCACGACAATCATCTATAGGGTGAAACATAACATGAGCTGAAAGATACGAGAAAAGGAACAATAACAGAAGATATCACGCCTGTTTTTGTTCAAACAGACTGGCCTTTTCCACTCCAGGAAGGAGCCAACACAGCTGCTTTGCATCTCAGATATATGCCACAAAAAAATGCACCAAAACCACAACTTTTGAACCAGGTTTGGAAGCTTATTGCACTGCTGTTGCACACGCAGCTATTGGATGTATTAACCCTTGTATGGTGTTCGAGTTTGTGGACCCGATTTCATCCGTTTTCATGTTCTTTATCAAAAGAAAAATTACATAATTAATAATTTTTTCAAACTCAGACTCATCAATATGAGTCAAGGCCAATGAGTCTGAGTTTGAAAAAATAATTAATCATATCATTTTGCTCTTGATAAAAAAAATGAAAAGGGGTCCCACAGACCTGAACAACATACAGGGGTTAAAGGGTTCCTACTGGTGCTGGACATCGTTGGAAATGCTTTTTCAAGGTTTAAAAAGTGGGTTTTGAAGTAAGTTCTTGAAAGTGCTTAAAATTGTAATGGCATTAACATAATAAATCGACTTTTTAGATTAAGACATAAAGTAAGTCATAAATTTAATTTACCAGGAACCCTGTTATTAGTTTGATTGATAATGATTAATTAAAAACTGGACTCTGAGGCCACGTTGATCTCTTCAGTTTCAAACGTCCAGAAACCAAAGATATGAATAAAATCCATCCATCCATAGATAAATAAAATATAAATTAGTCGATTGTTCATTTTCTGGCAATCACCAAGTGGCTTATCATTAACTAACACTTAATAATCAACAACCAGTGTGAAGTTACGGGAGTGTCTGTGGTGGAAAAGGCCTAAAACCTCATGCTGAAGTGTTAATTCTCAGTGTCATCATTGTGCGTTACATCTTAATTCAGATTTGATGCCTCAGATTCACATTTTGCAGCGTTCCTGGTGAGACTTTAAAAACAAAAATGTGACTCAGTGCATCTTCCTGCTGTTCACACTGAACAGAGAATCTGAAATACTCTGAGCTTCAGCGTGAACGGAGCCTCAGACTCACCGTCATCAGATTTGAATCCGGCCGCTCGGTCACAGTGTGGACGATTCAAATCGGCACACAAACACACACACACACACACACACACACGGCCTCCACACTGGTGCACTCTGTCACTAACGGCACACTCGTGTCTCTGTCAGTGCCCACGGCTGGTATGACCCGACTGGTCCGCTCCAGGACTCACTCCGCCTCCAGCGTCGGCTCCACAGACGGCGTCCGGAGCCGCAGTGCCACCAACACATTGCCAGAGGGCGCCAACTCCTCCAGCCCCGAACACACCGCAGCACAAACCATTGAAATGACCGCATAGGACTGCTCATGCTCTGTTGTCTCTCTCTTTAGTCTTTGATTATCTTCCTCTTCCTCCTCTTCCTCCTCCTCCTCCTCCTCCTCCTCCTCCTACACAGACGCTGTGTACTCTTGGAACTTTCCTCTGCGTAGGAAGCAGCCAAACAGTTCCACGTTTGTAGTTGTTAACGTTCTTCCCAAAGAACCGAAAAAGGTCACAACATCTTATAAAGTACAGATGACTGTTGTCGGGAACGCCCTCAAGGGGTAACTGGTATTTTTATACCTGAACCTTGTATGTCCACATCCTGGTGTCTGAATGACTGGTAGGTGCTAAAAGTGTTGGAATTGGTCCAGTAGATCACCTCAGCCAGCAGCCACCAAACAGGCTGCGATGTAAACCTGATCTGATTCCTGCAAGATCCTTTTGGTTTAACCACAAACAGCCGTTATATCGCTCTCTGCACACACACCAGACTACATTCACTAAAACAGGGATTTTAGCTGGTGAACACAGGGAACACTGGTCGACTGCTGCCTCGGTTATAATGTTTGTCATGTAACTTCAGTGTTTTTAAGTCACACAGTCCTGTGTTCTGCCATGTAAAATCCCTGTTTTAGTGAATGTAGTCTGGTGTGTGTGCAGAGAGCGATATAACATCTGATGCTGCTCATGTGGGAATTCTTGAATCCTTAATTTTGAATTCATGAATCATTGGGTCTCTCTCTAATTAAAGAGTTTGGTCTAGACCTGCTCTTCATGTAAAGCGTCTTGAGATAACGCTGTTGTGATTTGGCGCTATATAAATAAAGATTGATTGATTGATTGAACCAAAAGGATCTTCCAGGTCTCTCTCTGTAGGGATCCTTTCCATGATGCTGTCACACACTTAGAATAACACTCTGAGCCTGTCAGTGGATCAAACAAGCTCTTTTAGTGGACTTTTTGCACCTTCCAGTCATTTAGACACCAGATTCTGTGCAAATAGGGAGTTCACCTTAAATTCAGATTCGGCTGCTGTCACCAACAGTTTGGTGTCAGCGGCAGCCATGTTGGCTCCATTACCCTGTGCTGTTTATGATGCCGATGTTGATTCGTGCTTTGACTCCCTCCTCCCTGGAGCTATGCGGTTGCCATGGGGACGCTGTAGATGTACCTGTACATGGAGTTCAGCTGGTTCATATTTATATACTGTTGTGTTGTGTTTCTTTGGTAGACTGTTCTGCAGATTGATCATTTCTCTTCCTTTAGTTTGGTTCTGACCCCTTGTTTTTATTACTACTATTATTAATATTATTATACATATTATTTTGTTATGGCTGTCGTTGGTAGTGGTGGTGGTGTTGGTTGCTATGAAGAATCGTTTCTGAAATGATGAACTCTTTTTTGTGTTATTTTTTTCCTACCCATCAAATTACAGTAACCTTAAAGGAGCATTTCACCAAAAATGAAGGCGCAAAAGTAGTTTTGGATTTCAGTTATACTGCTCCTGACTAAAGACCTGTTATTTAAAAGTAACTGATTTAACAGCAAGAAATATCAAAACGTCTATCCTGTCACCTCCTTGGACACAGATATAGTTCTGGAGGCTCTGGAGGGTAAACTACAGATTTAAAAAAAAACCCACATAATTTTAAGGCGAATCGTTGCTTCATCACCCTCTATCGTCTTCCTTCGATGGGGATCCTGAAAGCGACCTGTTACCTCATCGTGCATCTCCTCTTTCCATCGCTGAGACGCGTTTTAGTTTCAGTCGAGCCGTCGCAGAAGCTGTCGCCCCTGCTCAAGCATGCTCGTCGTGGAGTTTTGGCATGCAAACCGTAACCGTGGTGTCTGTCTCGTGAGTAACTCAGATGTTGTTCCACTGTAGCTCGGAGAACACCTCCACATAGAAGTAAGGCGGAAGGTGAAAGTTAACTCTCTTCTACGGTGTTGTTGCGGTTAGTTTGTGTCTCTCTGGACTGAAGGCTCGTCGTCAGTAGAGGTCATTTTCTGCTCTGGAACTTGTTTGCCGTCAGTCACATGAAGTGAATTTGCTGAATTGCACTTTAAACGTCGTCCCGTGTTAGAGGAGACGATGGCGTGTTGCTGCCGCCTGGTGGAGGACTGAGAACAGCTCCCAGAGCAGGAAGTACCTCTTGGTTCTTACGAGCAGACGAAGTGTGTACGAGGAAAAACGTGCCGACCCACGAACTGTAACTCACCCAGTCAAATACTCAGCTCTTTCATTTGATAGATACTAACTGTAACCGTTATTGTTCTTCATATTTATTACTTTTACTGTTACTTTTGAGGTCTGTACTGAAGCATTGGTAGCTGTTCTGTTACTCTGAGATTTGTTGTTCCATGACTTTTAATGTACACAAGGTTTGTAATGAAATAAAGCTCGTTATCCAAAAAAAACCAACCCTGAATATTTATTCTGCAGCGGTGGAAGAAGTGTCCACTTCCTGGACACACATGATGTGACTGACCAAAAAAGTCACAGACTAGATTTACTAAAACCCAGAGGAGTCCAGTTTTCCATCAGACCACCTGAACTACGACATCATGAAAGGTTATTATGGATTACAGCAAAATACAAACTGACTTTGGCTTTAGATGAAAGTAGCTGGTGATTATGCAGCATCCAGTGCCAATGTGAGGCAAACTAACAGCAGTGGAATGTAAACAAAAAGCTGACTGACGGGTTATTGATCCTAACTAAAAGCACCTTTTTCACATTAATATTAGTACAAAACTTTATACTTTAAAAAGTTTTAAACATTGCAACTGTGCTTTACACAGTTGAACCAAGATTAAAATAATAGATAAAAATAAATAAGACTAACTATAATTAACCCTTTCATGCATAGAGGTCACTACAGTGTGCAGCTATTCAAAAGCTGTTTTCTTGTATATGCATGAGTTTTGGTGGCATAGTTGCACATCAGCCACTACAGTGAAGCTACTGCATCATCTCATCCACTGCTACCCAGTGCGAAGCCTTGTTTTTCATGCCTAAAGATGAATAAAAACACTTAATAAAAAAAACTGAGATTATCATAATTCGTGCATGAAAGGGTTAATATCCTAATATTCAGTGGTAGAGAAATATTCAGATCCATTACTTAAGTAAAAGTACTAATACCACAATGTAAAAATACAGAATATTCACTCATAAAAGTAGGAGTATAAAGTATGAAAGTAAAAGTAGTGGAGCAGAAAAGCTTCCCCCTGTAACTGTTGTACTATTATATATTCCATCAGATTATTATTCCTCATTATTGATGGAAAAGCAGGATTTTACTCATTTGTAACTATTTAGTATCAAACTGCAGCTGATGATTCTTTTCACTCTGGATTCATCTGCTGATTATTTTCTCCATCAGCCCATCGACTGTTTGGTTTGTAAAAACAGTGAAAATTAGTGAGAATAATGACGTCACAATGAGCCCAGAGTGACTCCTTCACAGCGCTCGTCGTGTCCAACCAACAGTCCACTTTTGGATGAAAAATGACTCAACAAGTATCAGTATTGTGGATGGATTAAGATGGTTGACATTTGTAGCTGGAAAGTCAATCAAACAACCATAAAGAGACATAAAATGATTATAAAGAGACATAAAATAAACTTATGAGACACAAAACAATTGTAAAAAGACACAAAACTATAAAGAGACATAAGATGATTATAGAGAAATGTCCATCGACAGTTTGGTTTGTAAAAAATGGTGAGAAATGGTTCCTTCATGATGCTGCTTGTGTCCAACGTTATTAAAAACAGATTCAAATCAAGGAAAAGCAGCAAATATTCATGTGAAGAGAAGCTGCAACCAGGAAAAAAATCTCCAGCAGTCATCAGAATGATGTGCTGGGTAGTTAACTTTGATTAAACTCATAAGAAAACATCACATTTCATAAACTGTGTGAAAAGATCTGAATCTGTAAAGTAACAAACGTTGTCACATGTAGTGAAGTGATAACGTCCAATATTTCCCTCTGAGATGTCCTGGAGTAGAAGTAGAAAATACTCAGGTTTGTAAGCTTCAACATGTGTCAGTAAAACAACCACAAACATACAGATTCATGAAAAAGAGATTTATTGTCAAGTTGTTTGGTTCAGCTGGCAGCAGGGGGCGCCGTCTTGCTGCAGAGGCGGCCGAGCAGACCGGCCATCTGCAGCAGGGAGTTCACCCCTTCGGCCACCCTCATGTGGGTGAAACCGATCTCCTGGAGGACAGAACCAGAGATGACGATTAGTTTGGTTTAGTTTAGGAAGGTCGACGGGTTAAAGGAGCATTTCAACATTTCCATGACCCCTTATTTTTGTTTTATAGTACGTGAGACAATAACATGCTAGGAAACCATTTTCCAGAGCAGTCATGTCTCGTTTTGTCCTGAATTAATCAGAGACGTTTGAACCAGATAATTCTTGATAGCTTGATAAATTACTTTAACTGCTGCTGATTATTTTTCTGGATTTGTCACCTTGATGTACTCCAGTTTGAGGTATTCGGCCATCTGGTACGTCTTGCAGACCCTGAAGATGTTTCCGATGATGTCCTCCGGCGAGTAGCCCAGCGCCCACAGCTGCTCCACCACCTTGTAGGCCTGGTCGATGTTCCCCTCCACACAGTGTCCCAGCATGCTTTTCACCAGCAGTGGGTGAGGCTCGTCGCACACTTTGAAGACGTTCTCGCTGTTGATGTAGCCGAAGCCAGAGTTGGTGGACTGCAGGTTGTTCAGCGCCTGGAAACACAAGAAACAGGAAGTCAGACAAATGACTGTGTGCCTTTAGAGTGAGACAGCGGACTCTTAAACCTTTTTAAACCTGTTGGAACTGGTCCAGTAGATCACCTCAGCCAGCAGCCACCAAACGGGCTGCAATGGCTGCAACGTGATCCTTTGGGACAACTGCCCCTGATCACAGTAGGTCCACTAAAAGAGCTTGTTTGATCCACTGACAGGCTCAGAGTGTTATTCTAAGTGTGTGACAGCATCATGGAAAGGATCCCTACAGAGAGAGACCTGGAAGATCCTTTTGGTTTAACCACAAACAGCACACACACCAGACTACATTCACTAAAACAGGCATTACCCCACCAGGGGTACTGCCAGTGTACATGGAAAAGGTTTATAATACTTAATCAAATAATTAAAAATCATGATCTAATGAAGAAAAACTCAGATGACCTGTGAGGTAAAATTACTGTTTTTGTCAATGGAGTCTGGTGGCCAATTCCAAAACCTTTTCTACCCTCCAGTCATTTAGAGACCAACATATGTACAAATAGGGCCCAGGTTTAAAAATATCCCACCTCTCCAACCCCGCCCCTCACCTGTCTCATGTCCCCCTGGGCGGTGAAGATGATGGCCTCCAGCCCGTCGTCAGACACCGACAGACGCTCCTTCTCCACCACCTCCTGCAGCCGGGCCAGGATCTGCCCGTCGGTCAGCTTGGAGTAGCGCAGCACGGCGCAGCGAGACTGGATCGGCTCGATGATCTTATCGGAGGCGTTGCAGGCGAGAGCGAAGCGCGTTGTCTTTGAGTAGATCTCCATTATCCTCCTCAGCGCCTGCTGGGCTCCGTCTGTCATGCTGGAAGGAGGATGGAGACCTTACAGGTGGGATTTTCTGGAAAATACTCCAGATCAGCTAGTGTCCCCAGAGACCAGGTTCCACTCTCAGTCAATGGTGAAATTCCCTGACTTTTCCATTACTTTCCATGACCTATCAGATGAACTAATTTCCTGATTTTCCAATACCTTCCCCAGTAGTTTTTTTTTTTAATTCTTTAATTCCACAAATGTCCAGAAATTCCTGCAGAGAATCTTCACTTTCCTACTAACAGAGTAATTTAAGAGACATATCAGCCGTTTGAGCACCACATTCAAAACACGTTTCATGATGGATGTTTCAAATAGTCCAGCTCACAGATTGTCTGACAGCATCATGGAAAGGATCCCTACAGAGAGAGACCTGGAAGATCCTTTTGGTTTAACCACAAACAGCACACACACCAGACTACATTCACTAAAACAGAGATTTTACCTCACAGAACACAGGAGCTGCTGGTCTGCTGTTGCCTGTTGCTGCATTGGATCTGAACTCACCCTTTAAAACACTAAAGTCATACAATGATACAAATACAATGATACAGATCACGGCAGAAACTCCTGTGTTCTGTGAGCTAAAATCCCTGTTTTAGTGAATGTAGTCTGGTGTGTGTGCTGTTTGTGGTTAAACCAAAAGGATCTTCCAGGTCTCTCTCTGTAGGGATCCTTTCCATGATGCTGTCACACACTTAGAATAACACTCTGAGCCTGTCAGTGGATCAAACAAGCACTTTTAGTGGACCTACTGTGATCAGGTGCAGTTGTCCCAAAGGATCACGTTACATTAATCTGGCTGGTAAAGACAAACAAGGCCCAGGTTTAAAAATAAGGTCTCTCTTAATGTTAATGTTTGAATGCTGTGATAAAATTGTAACTCTTATGGGCCTCTGTGTTCAGTACTATATGGAGCCCGACTATAAAAGAAACATCCTGGTTAAATAAAGGTATTATAATAGTAGTCTAATAAAGAAATCAACAATAAAACCACTGCAAAGGGCAGCAATAATAATAGTTGTGTGCAGTCCGTTCACAGATAATTTAATTAGTGAGGATTCAAAGATTGTTAGAGGTCTGAGAAGGTCAACGTATTCAGGATTTTGCAAGAAAAAAAGCAGAAATTAGACCAGTTTTGTGTAATAAAAGTCCTTCTTCTCCCTTTAATTGTCTGGTGGCTGCACAGCTCCTGTAGTCCCCCCCCCCCCCCCCCTTATGACGTCTCACCTGTCGGCTTCGTCCAGGATGATGATCTTGTGTCGTCCTTTGGGCAGCGTGACTTTCTGCTGAGCGAACATCTTGATCTTGTTCCTCACCACGTCGATCCCCCTGCGGTCAAACACACAGCGTCCGTTAACGCCAGCGAGAGTCGGCTGTCGTGCGTCGACGTTCCGCCTCTCCGTTGTCCTTGTCGCCCGTTATTCCCGGCAGGAGCCTCACCTGTCGTTGGAAGCGTTGAGCTCCAGCACGGCGTCCTTCATGGAGGCTCCCAGCAGAGCTCGGGCCAAACACAGGATGCTGGTGGTCTTTCCTGTGCCCGGAGGACCTGGATCACACAGCACGAGACTTTTTATTCTCTGTGAGAAAGTTCAATCATACGGTGACGCTTTATATAAAACGTCTCTCTGTTAAAGGAGCAAAGATATGGAACTGAAGTGAAAGTACCAAACAGTTTTATTGATTTTAATAGGTGTAATAGCTAATCTCACACACACACACACACACACACACACACACACACACACACACACACACACACACACACACACACACACACACACACACAGGGAGAGTTTTAAATTGGCCTTTGTTATTAGTAACTTTACACACTGTGGAAAAGAAAACTTAGTTATTGTAACAAAGGTCTGGTGTCCATTTTGGTTCTGTTATAGTTACTGGACCCCCAGAGATCCCTGTAGTGGTTCTGTTATAGTTACTGGACCCCCAGAGATCCCTGTAGTGGTTCTGTTATAGTTACTGGACCCCCAGAGATCCATGTAGTGGTTCTGTTATAGTTACTGGACCCC
Source organism: Pempheris klunzingeri (assembly GCF_042242105.1). NCBI lineage: Eukaryota > Metazoa > Chordata > Actinopteri > Acropomatiformes > Pempheridae > Pempheris > Pempheris klunzingeri. The sequence goes on from NC_092022.1 coordinate 1,134,419, forward strand.
CAGAGATCCATGTAGTGGTTCTGTTATAGTTACTGGACCCCCAGAGATCCCTGTAGTGGTTCTGTTATAGTTACTGGACCCCCAGAGATCCCTGTAGTGGTTCTGTTATAGTTACTGGACCCCCAGAGCTCCATGCAGTGGTTGTGGTTCTGGTCCCGGACTAGCTTCACTCTGCGGACGATATAAACCTTTTCATGTCCACACTGACCTGCGATGATGATGTTGGGGACGTTTCCCTCCCTGGCGAACACCTCCAGCCGGCTCACCGTCTCCTCGTTCCCCACGATCTCGTTCAGCTTCAGCGGCCGGTACTTCTCCACCCAGGGCAGCTCGTAGGCGCCGCCGGAGCTTTTGGCCGAGGCCTCTCCGCCGTCTGTGTCCGCCTTGTGTCCGCCCTCTGCCGGCTTCTTCTCCCGTTCGGCCTCCGCCATCTCCACGTCCATGGTGTGTGTTTCTGTTTCAGCCCGCGAACCGCAGCGGAACTTTTCCCTCCCTGGCGACATCACGGGATCAAGCTGACGCCCCCATTGGCCGATCGTGATGACACCAACGGCGCTGATTGGCCGACAACGACTCTGTGAAATATCGCGATAGTTACATCTACAAATGAAATAAACGCCATAAACAACAAATAACAAAAAAACATTCATCATAAACACAAAATGAGTTACTATTTTAGATTGTAAATCGTTTAGGTTTATATAATTTTAATATTTCATCCATGTCATGAGTTTTAGATTACGATTATTATTATTAGTAATATTTATATTTTAGGCTATTTACTGATTTAATGTGGCCTGTTTTAATTATGGTGTCTTAATAATATTCATTTTTATTTATCCAGTCTAAACATTTTAGGGGCAGTGCAACAAGCTGTAAACTCTGTAAATACATACTGGAAATACATAAATAAATATTATGGAGTGCCATTTTAGTCAGTATTTGATAAATTAATAAATAAATAAATGTGAGTATATATATATGTCAACACAGTTCAATAAAAGAATACATTGGTTTTTATTTTAAGAAGTTTTTCAATTGAGTACTTAATTTCAGGGGACTTTTATTTCCCAGTGCCACATTTTTCCTCTTTTTATTTCCATCTGTACATCTTTAAATGAACGGGATGAGAAAATAAAAGATGCCATAAACTAACAAAGCAAACAATCATCATAAACACACAATTAGTATATATTTTAAATTGCAAATCGTTTGGTTATTTTAGAATTGTAATAGTTCATGTTTGTAATGGATCTTTAGTGACAAAATTATAATTAATATTTCTATATTTTTAGGCATTTATTGCTGTAATTTGATCATTTGATCATTTCATGATACAGTAGGAATTATACTTAAATAAGAAAATATACAAAATAAGATATAATAATGTATAGTTGTAACACATATACACTACATTATATATAAGACTAATCAAACATGAGTTCAAGAGGACTGTTGAGAGAAACTTGTTATATATATATATATATATAATTTATAGATTATTATGTTTATGTTAGATTGCATTATTATTATTATGGTTATTATAATAACATATTTATTATTATACGTTTTCGGCGGAATGGCGGAGGCCTCAGACAGGAACTCGTCATCATCAGAGTCTGAACCACTTCCTACTTCCGCAAACACAGCTCCGTGGAGCTTCCCCGTTTATCGGTTGATCAATGCGGCGGTTGACTTCTGCCTTTCGTTTCCTGCCTCTGTCTAATATTTCCATCAGTTCCGACATTTATGAGTGATTGATTGGCAGCATGACGGCCAACAGCCGCTGTTCCGTCGCGGAGCCTCCGGGCCTGGAGACCCAGCGGCGGGAGATCGAGTCACTGCTGCGGGAGTGTGAGCTCCGCGCTGGGGACAGTTGGTGAGAGTCCGCCCGCCGCTCTGCTACACACACACACACACACACACACACACACACACACACACACACACACACACACACACACACACACACACACACACACACACACACACACACACACACACACACACACACACAGTGACAGTGACAGAGCTAACTGTTAGCATCACACGGCTAGCGTTACCTAACGGCCGCTGACAGGTTTAACGGCAGAGCCGCGCCGTGGTGCCGTCGGTGCGGGCTTGCTGGGACAGGTTAACGGCTCTGTGTTTGGTGTTAGCCGCCGCTGCTGTGTTAGCTCATGCTAACTAGGCGGACGTTGAACTGACCATTAGCCGACGCTGCTAACGTTAAAGCTAGCCTGTCAGCCAGCTGTAATGAGATGTTCATGGTCGCCTCGTAATCTTCCGGTTTTGGTTTTACCGTAGCTGGATTTAGTCCCAGTTTATTCCACCTGTCACCTAATGGAAACTAACGATTACTGTCATTTTCAGTCGATCAGACCATCACCTCGTTTAGTGACTAGCTAGTTTTTGGACTGTTAAAATATCAAATCTTACAGTTTTCCAGAGCTCAAGACATCTTCAAGTTGTTTCTTTGGCTGAGAAACAACACTCTAAATCCTAAGAAATGACTTAAACCAGAGACAAGCAGCACATTCTTACAACTGAAGCTGGAATCAGACATTTTATTCCTGAAGTTTCTGATTGATAATTGACCTGAACTATTCACTTAACTATCACAGCTGTTGCTCATTCAGTCCACAAGTCGATCGATCGGATCACCTCCTCAGTCCTTCAGTCTAATCACAGATTTAAAGTCAGCGTTTTGGTCTCCATTTAATATCTTTTAATCCTAAACACACAATGTAAACAACAGCCATCACTTTTTTAAAGAATCTGTCCAAGATAAACACTAAAAGGACTTTTACAGCACAGACAATGAAACGGAGGCACTTGTGTCCAAATTACCCTAAAACCAACCAAACATCATCTTCTGACACTGATGCATCTACTAAAGATAATATCAGCTGATACGTATTGGTCTGGCCAATTTAATGGTCTGTCTCTACTCAAGAGGCCTGCAGCTGACGATTAGCGATTAATGTGTCGATTATTTTCCTGTTCGTGTTTCCTGAAGCCCAAGACGACGTCCTCAAATGTTTGCTTATTTTCACAACCCAAAGATATTCAGTTTACTGCAACAGAGGAGGAAATACTCACATTTAAGGAGCTGAAATCAGATAGTTTTGACTTTTTTTCCTCAATAAAAAACAGTTAGGGAGTAATTTAGTATTTGACTAATTAGTCACTAAATAGTGTAACTAATTGATTAAGTCATTAGTCATTACAGGAGTTCTCCCAAGTTGTTTCACAGTAAAACAGTCGGTCTTTTTTTGACAATTCAATAAACGAGAACTTTTCCTGTAATGACACACTAAATCGTTTCTAAAAAAATAGGTAAGAAAAGCTGAAGTAACATCCTAAATTTCAGCCGTGTGTTCTGGACTCGAAGGACGGTATTTGCTTGTGAAAGTAGGCGGCCGTGCTCGTGAGGTGGATCAGGACTTTAAACCTGATCCTGTTTTTGTCTAAATTAGATTAACTTCCTCCTGAAGCTCTTTCTGTCTCTCTCAGCACCACGGCCGGGCAGGTTTCTACTGGTGCTGCAGGGTTTTATTGGTTTTTATTTTCTGTTCGCCATCAGCACTTTGATAAATCACAGACAGGAAGCCCGAACGGGGCAGGACATTTCCCCCACGGGTGGACAGTGTGATGATAAGTCTTACAGTTTGTGTTCTTTGATTTGGTGTTTTTGTTTGTTTTCAGACACTCGTTTGTCATCTCCAATAGGCAGTTTCAGGAAACCAGATGGCGGCACAGAAAGCTTTTTATTTTTTATAAGGTGTAGTGAGGCAAAGTGCTTATCTGTCGAACTGTTATAAAATAATAATGGGACTTAAAAGCAGAACAGTGGAAAAAGGTTTTAAGGGCTCAAGAGCAACCGAAGAAGTCTGACTCAGACTCTGCTGAAAGCAAAGCAAAACTGTGTCCGTGAAGTGTAATAATGAAAACGAAAACCAAACCTGTTGTGTGGTGGTGGTTCGGTGACATCAGCTCTCAGACCGGTTCACGCTTTGAGGTGTGACCACTGGACCGGCCGTGGGTGTCTCTGCTGGTGGTGGTTGGAGGAACAAGAAGAGCGAGTCCTACTCCAAGTTTGCTTTTGTTGTTTAAAGAACTCCCCTATTTCTAAACCTGGGTCCTAGTTTTACATATCCTGGTGTCTGGTAGTAAAAGTGTTGGAACTGGTCCAGTAGATCACCTCAGCCAGCAGCCACCAAACGGGTGACAAACTGATCACAGTAGGTCCACTAAAAGAGCTTGTTTGATCCACTGACAGGCTCAGAGTTTTATTCTAAGGGTGTGACAGCATTATGGAAAGGATCCCTACAGAGAGAGACCTGGAAGATCCTTTTGGTTTAACCACAAACAGCCATTATATCGCTCTCTGCACACACACCAGACTACATTCACTAAAACAGGGATTTTAGCTCACAGAACACAGGAGTTGCTGGTCTGCTGCTGCCTCGATAAATTAGTTTGCTTGTGTTATTGTATGTTACTCAAATATTGTACTGGATCCAAATTAACCCTTGAAAACACCAAAATCACACAACAAGTCAAACAAATTAACCAAACGAGGCGGCAGTAGACCAGCAACTTCTGCCTTCTGAAATGTAAAATTACTGTTTTTGTTAATGGAGTCTGGTGTCTTTGAAGAGGCTCAGATTGTTATTCTAAGTGTGTGACAGCATCATGGAAAGGATCCCTACAGAGAGAGACCTGGAAGATCCTTTTGGTTTAACCACAAACAGCTGTTATATCGCTCTCTGCACACACACCAGACTACATTCACTAAAACAGGGATTTTACTTCTCAGAACACAGGAGTTACTGGTCTGCTGCTGCCATGATCCATTAGTTTGTTTGTATAAGTGTGTGACTTAGGTGTATTGGATCTGAACACACACTGACTCCCTGTAGCTGCTGTAGCTCAGAAGAGCCTCCACCTTCATGTTGACAGTTGGAGCATTTTGCTGTAATTGAAACAGAAACCAGTTTTTATGACCTCAGATGAGGTGTCCCATAAAACGGTGTCTGTGGTGCAGAGGTGCAGCTCGGCTTTGTTGTGGTCTGACTTTTACTAAATGTTGACTGATGTAATACTGACATTTAGGAGAGCGTCATCTGAACCAGAGCTGAAACAACCTGTCCACTGATTAATTGTTTTGCAAATATATTTGTAATTGATTTATCGTTGGAATCATTTTCCACTTAACACGAGAACTAAACATTTCCTGTTGCAGCTTCTTAGACATTTGCAGCTTTTATCTTCTGTGATAGTAAACAGAACAATCACATATATATAAAATATAAAATCTAGATGTGATGCTGCTTACATTCAGGGTTTAACTGAGACCATAAATGCAAATAAATTCACACACAGCTGGATGAACATCATGAAATTAATGTGGAGTTAATATACATAAAAAACATTGAACCATTTCTGTGTCTCACCTGATCATGAATGTAAACATCAGCCTGTTTAAAGACTTCACTGAGTTTTTCTGGTGTTAATCGATGTATTAAAATGTGTGTGTTTGTGTGTGTTTTGCAGGTACGTGGTGGAGCGTCGCTGGTATGAACAGTGGAAGGAGTTTGTGGAGACCGGAGACCAGAACTCGTCGTCCTTCCCCGGTCAGATCGACAACACGGAGCTGTTTGAGGGTCAGTGAACGCATCGCTCTGCCTCATGTGTGCTGTTTAACACTGATCCGCCACATCAGACCTCACAGCTATTGATCGTTTGTAACTAGCTGGGCTTTGAGATGTACAGTGTGATTAAAATATACAGCATCAGTATCATAAAACCACAAGACAACAAAACACACATACAAAAGTGCACCAATAGTAATTTATCTAAATAATTTGTTAGATATGTTTGCAGCTCTAATTTGCTCTCAGCCAACACTTTAAGATTAAGATTTAGATGCACCTTTATTCATCCCCCAAAGGGGAAATTCACATATACACAACAGCTACCCCAGAAACTTGAATTTACAGTGAGAATTCCAGTGAAAAGAAAAATAAATTTAAAAAAAGATTAAATTGAAAAATAAAATAAAATACAAATGTACAAAAAATAGAAAATGTACAAGAATAAAATATGATGCAAATATACAAAATGTACACAGGCAAATAGTATTTGTTTTAAAAGATTTTCCATCTGGAATGAATTTAGTTTCAGTTGGTTCCTGAGCTGTAATCCTTTATTCAGAAAGCCATGTCATTTTCTACGATGAGCTATTTTACAGTTTCTGCTCCAGGATTCAGAGTTAAGCTTCGTTTCCACTCGGCCTGTTGGGTCAGAAATCTGCTGGCCCGAAGTCAACTTTTACATGTTCTCTCCACGTAACTGTTTTAGTTATTAGCAGGTATCAAAGAACAACCAAGACTAAAGTTAACTGTCATGTTTTGTCTTTATTTAAGGAAGTAAGCAGTTGTTGTGTGAATCAGAGTTAAAGAAAGAATAAATTAAAGAATACATCCCCCAATATTTCACTTAGAGCCTAACTGATCAGGCTTCATGGTGTAGGACGATGTTTAGAAGTGAGAACTGATTTTCACTTTAATGTGGGTCGTTACGGTGTGGAGCTGCCACCACCTGTTCACAGGTGAGTTATCAGCATGGCAGCAGGAAGTGATAAAAGGGAGGAGTTTGTCTGAAGTCTGTGACGACCGACAGCAGCAGGATTCATCTAGACACAGACTGTGTCAAAGAAGTGGACGATTTAAGAGCCACGATTTTTTATTTTATTATTATTTTCTCTCTCTGTGATATTTCCGTATTCTCCTGATGGCTCTAAAGCGTCGTCGTACTAAACAGCTGCCTCCTGTTTTCAGACCTGGACTCGTACCACCTGAAGGAGCGTCTGGTGGAGAACGAGGACTTCACGTTGGTGCCGGCTGAGGCCTGGCACAAGCTGCTGGCCTGGTACGGCATGGTGGACGGACAGCCGCCGCTCGAGCGCAAGGTAGCATCGCCGCACGCCAGGCATGTCAGCCAATCAGCTGCTGGCGTTGTTAAGCTTTGGGAGCCCAGTTTAACTGTGTGTGTGTGTGTGTGTGTGTGTGTGTGTGTGTGTGTGTGTGTGTGTGTGTGTGTGTGTGTGTGTGTGTGTGTGTGTGTGTGTGTGTGTGTGTGTGTGTGTGTGTGTGTGTGTGTGTGTGTGTGTGTGTCAGGTGGTGGACCTGCCCAGCACTCTGAAGGTGGAGGTTTATCCTGTAGAGATCTTCCTCTGTCTCCACAGCAACATGGAGAACGTCGTCAACGCACAGTTCAGCCGTGCCGACAACATACGTGAGTTGGTGTGTGTGTGATGGGGGGCGTTTAGGTCAGGGTGGGGTAACGTTGGCCCACACCACACTGGGAGAATGAGTCCTGTACTGCGCTGACATTGTGTAGAACCAGGAAGAGACTGACACTGACACAAAGCTGGAAGAATCAAGATCATTGTGAGTTGGAGCTTCCTGTCTCTCTCCTTCCTGTCTGGTTTCCAAACCAGGAAAAACGGACCGAGACAAAACAGCATTTTAAAGTTTGTGTCCTCCAGCTGCTGGAGATGGTGTGCACCTGATCACAGTAGGTCCACTAAAAGAGCTTGTTTGATCCACTGACAGGCTCAGAGTGTTATTCTAAGTGTGTGACAACATTATGGAAAGGATCCCTACAGAGAGAGACCTGGAAGATCCTTTTGGTTTAACCACAAACAGCACACACACCAGACTACATTCACTAAAACAGGGATTTTAACCTACTGAACACAGGAGCGTCTTGCGTACAGCTGCCTCGATCGTTTAGTTTCTGTGTGTTACACAAATATTTTGTTGGATCCAAACGCAATAACACAAACAAACTAAGTGATGGAGGCAGCAGCAGACCAGCAGCTTCTGTGTTCTGAGAGGTAAAATCCCTGTTTTAGTGAATGTAGTCTGGTGTGTGTGCTGTTTGTGGTTAAACCAAAAGGATCTTCCAGGTCTCTCTCTGTAGGGATCCTTTCCATGATGCTGTCACACACTTAGAATAACAATCTGAGCCTCTTCAAAGACACCAGACTCCATTAACAAAAACAGTAATTTTTGATATAAGTTTTGGAAAGTTTAAGTTTGTCTTTAAGACAATTTGTGAAAACATGGTAAAGTTGACTCTTGTGTACTCATACCTCAGTGTTCTGCTTCTACTTTTTATTTTTCATTATCATCACATTTAAAATGATCTTGAGGTTCTTGTGGTTATTTCCTTTTGTGTCTTCATGGCCACTTACGGCTCCTACGTTTTATCACCGCTGCCTCATTCTTTGTGTGTGCAGAGTCGATCCAGAGGGCGATGTGCGACGCCTTCTCGGTGCCTCCGGGCTCAGAGTGCCGTCTGTGGATGAAGAGCTCGGACAGCAGCTGCGAGCGTCTCAGGAACGTCCACATGAGCGTGCTGGACGCGTGTCTGAGCTCCGGGATGGTGAGGACACACAAACACGCCACCACCACAGTCATTCATGTGTTCATGTCACCATCAGGTAGATTGTTTCCTCATGAGTGTCGCTGTGACTCGACACATTTTACAGCCAGCGACTTCCTCATGGCCCTGACTCTTTAAAAATCCACCTCCGAGATAAGCTGGAACGTGTGTGTGTGTGTGTGTGTGTGTCCTCCAGACGGTGATTATGGAGACGAGGAATGCTGACGGCACCTGGCCGAGCTCCAGACCTCAGATCAAGTACGAACAAACGGCCTCTTCAATGCCTCCGTTTTCTGTCCCGTCTAATTGTTTTTCTCTTCTCCTCTCGCTCTCTCTCCCTCTTTCTTTTCCTTCCTCTCTCTCTGTCCGTCCTTTTCTTTATCCCTCCTCAACTTTCTTCCTGTCTGGGGAAACTCTTTTGTCCCGCCTCTCTCACTGTCTTCACTTTGCTCTCGGTTTTGTTTTCTCTGAAACCCTCCCTCCCTCCCTCCCTCCCTCTCCTTCCCTTCCCTTCCTCCCTCCCTCTCTGTCCGTTTCCTGCTCAGTCTTTCATTTGATCATTTCCTGTTTGGATTATTATGTTTATCTGAAAATGATTTAGAGTTGGTCTGATCAATGTGATCGGAACAGGTGCTGATCCTGATGCCGGCTTCACCACCCAGATTCTGTAGATTCACCTTTTAATGAGTTATAACTGTGTACTAATCCAGTTTTAAGCCCATAGCCAACATGTTGTAGCACAAATAAAGGTAGGAATTAAACTGTGACGAGAACTGGAGCAGAAAATACATCCCAAATGTTTTAAGTCCACACAAAAACACGGCGTCTAATGAAGATAAAGACGTTTAGTATCAATACTACAAGTAACATGTGGTGTTTCTTCATCAGGAGGAACTCTGTGGAGGAGCAGGACTCGTACCGAGGACAGCCGGGAGTCTGCGGCCTCACCAACCTGTGCAACACCTGCTTCATGAACTCTGCTTTGCAGGTCTGACACACAGACAGACACAGACAGACACAGACAGACACAGACAGACAGACACAGACAGACAGACACAGACAGACACAGACAGACACAGACAGACACAGACAGACACAGACAGACAGACACAGACAGACACAGACAGACACAGACAGACACAGACAGACACAGACAGACAGACACAGACAGACACAGACACAGACACAGACAGACACAGACACAGACACAGACAGAGACAGACAGACAGACAGACACACACACACACACACACACGCAGACAGACAGACAGACAGACACACACACGCAGACAGACGCAGACAGACACGCAGACAGACACGCAGACACAGACAGACACACAGACAGACACACACACACACGCAGACAGACGCAGACAGACAGACAGACACACGCAGACAGACACGCAGACAGACACAGACAGACACACACACACACACACACAGACAGACACACACAGACAGACAGACACAGACAGACAGACACAGACAGACAGACAGACAGACTGACAGACAGACACATGTGCTGCAGCGGCGGCTTTGATTCTGTTTAACTGGTTCTGATTCAACTAAAGGAAACAAAAGCTAAAGTCAGATGTCATCACTACAAGGTTCCTACAGGTGCTGGAAATCCTTAAACGCTTTAATTTAATGTGATATTTTCAAGGTCCCGAATCTTAATAAATCAGTACCTGACTGATTAGTTTGTCTTTTAGTTACATAGATACTAAAAGTCAAAGCCAGCCTAACTGATTTGACTGTACGTAATTTACCACATCAGGAGCTGGAAAAGCTTGAAAAATGTTTCAATATGTGTTTTTAAAGCTGAAAACGGAAACGTGTTCTTTCACTGTTAGAAGTCGAATGTTGCCGCTCGTGTTTTGTTGAGTTTTCCATTCTGGTTGGTTCTGGTTCATGATGACCGATCTGTGTCCAGTTATTTTCAGACAGTTAGCTTTACCGTGGCGCCCTGTTTTTATTTGACATTCCTTCATGTCTCAAGCTCTCTGATGGGATTTCAACAGGCTTTTTGGCTGCATGGCTTCATGAAGGCTGCTCAGTGCATAATTAACAGCTGCTCAGTGTCTGTGTTGCTCCTCAGGTTTCTACACCGACCAGAGGAGCTCTGCTCCGCTCGGGTTTCCGTTTCCCTTCAGACCTTTTTATTGATATTTATTTAAAACCTTAAACATTCACTATTATCTTCTCTTCCTGTTACCGTGGCGTGCAGCAGATCACAAAACTCAGGGTTTCAGTCACAGAGCGGAAGAAAAAAGAAAAAACTTTTTCTATTTATTGCTTAAAGTTAACTTAAAGAACCCTTAAAGTGAGGAACTTTTTAAATCTTAAAATTAGTGTCATTGATATTACCTTGTTTTTTGGAATTTTATTACTTTGAAATATTCGGTGCATTTGTTTACTTCCTGTACGACAGACGGCTTTATGTGCGCCGCTCTTAAAACTAGACTAAAATAAGACATGATGGCGGCCGTGCAGCTCGTTCAAACGTTAATCTGAGATCTTTGACTGTTTCTGTGGCCACGTTGGCCTATAGCTCCCTCTGCTGCGTCTGCTTTTGTCCGTCCTCACTCCTCCCGTCTTCTCGCCCCCGTCTGCAGTGTCTGAGCAACACCCCCCCTCTGACCGAGTACTTCCTGCAGAGCTCCTACCTGGAGGAGCTGAACTTCACCAACCCGCTGGGCATGAAGGGGGAGATCGCCGAGGCCTACGCTGACGTCATCAAGCAGATGTGGTCCGGGAGGCATTACTCTGTGGTGCCGCGCGTCTTCAAGGTACCAAGATGTGTTCAATACCGTCGATTTAACAATTACTGCGGCGGAGTATTAGGGCCGCCTTGTTTTTAATTTAATTTACATTTTAAGAAGCCATCCATCCATCCATCCATCCATCCATTTTCAACCGCTTATCCGGGGTCGGGTCGCGGGGGCAGCAGTTTTAGCAGAGATGCCCAAACTTCCCGGGCCCCAGACACCTCCTCCAGCTCATCCGGTGGGACCCCGAGGCGTTCCCAGGCCAGCCGAGAGACGTAGTCCCTCCAGCGTGTCCTGGGCCTTCCCCGGGGCCTCCTTCCGGTGGGACATGCCCGGAAAACCTCCCCAGGGAGGCGTCCAGGAGGCATCCGAAACAGATGCCCGAGCCACCTCAGCTGGCTCCTCTCGATGTGGAGGAGCAGCGGCTCTACTCCGAGCCCCTCCCGGATGGTCGAACTCCTCACCCTATCTCTAAGGGTGAGTCCGGCCACCCTGCGGAGGAAACTCATTTCGGCCGCTTGTATCCGAGATCTTGTTCTTTCGGTCATGACCCAAAGTTCATGACCATAGGTGAGGGTAGGAACGTAGATCGACCGGTAAATCGAGAGCTTTGCCTTTTGGCTCAGCTCCCTCTTCACCACGACGGACCGATACAGCGACCGCATTACTGCAGACGCTGCACCGATCCGCCTGTCGATCTCACGCTCCATCCTTCCCCCACTCGTGAACAAGACCCCGAGATACTTGAACTCCTCCACTTGAGGCAAGGACTCTCCACCGACCCGGAGATGGCAAACCACCTTTTTCCGGTCGAGAACCATGGCCTCGGACTTGGAGGTGCTGATTCTCATCCCAGCCGTTTCGCACTCGGCTGCAAACCGCCCCAGTGCACACTGGAGGTCCCGGCCTGACGAAGCCAACATGACAACATCATCCGCAAAAAGCAGAGATGCTATCATGCGGTCCCCAAACCGGACCCCCTCCGGCCCCTGGCTGCGCCTAGAAATTCTGTCCATAAAAATAATGAACAGAACCGGTGACAAAGGGCAGCCCTGCCGGAGTCCAACATGCACCGGGAACAGGTCTGACTTACTGCCGGCAATGCGAACCAGACTCCTACTCCGGTCGTACAGGGATCGGACAGCCCTTAGCAAAGGGCCCCGGACCCCATACTCCCGAAGCACCCCCCACAAGATGCCACGAGGGACACGGTCGAATGCCTTCTCCAAGTCCACAAAGCACATGTGGACAGGTTGGGCAAACTCCCATGAACCCTCGAGCACCCGATGGAGAGTGTGGAGCTGGTCCAGTGTTCCGCGACCAGGACGGAACCCGCATTGTTCCTCCTGAATCCGAGGTTCGACTATCGGCCGTATCCTCCTCTCCAGTACCCTGGAATAAACTTTCCCGGGGAGGCTGAGGAGTGTGATCCCCCTATAGTTGGAACACATCCTCCGGTCCCCCTTCTTAAAAAGAGGGACCACCACCCCGGTCTGCCATTCCAGAGGCACTGTCCCCGACCGCCAGGCGATGTTACAGAGACGTGTCAACCAAGACAGTCCCTGTACATCCAGAGACTTGAGGTATTCAGGGCGGATCTCGTCCACCCCTGGTGCCTTGCCACCGAGGAGCTTTCTGACCACCTCGGCGACTTCGGCTTGGGTGATGAACGAGTCCACTTCTGAATCCCCAGCCTCTGCCTCCTCAATGGAAGACCTGGCGGTGGGATTGAGGAGATCCTCGAAGTATTCCTTCCACCGCCCGACGACATCCCCAGTCGAGGTCAACAGCTCCCCACCCTCACTGTAAACAGTGTTGGTGGGGTACTGCTTCCCCCTCCTGAGGCGCCGGACGGTTTGCCAGAATTTCCTCGAGGCCGACCGGTAGTCCTCCTCCATGGCCTCCCCGAACTCCTCCCAGGCCCGAGTTTTTGCCTCCACAACTGCCCGGGCTGCAGCACGCTTGGCCTGCCGGTACCTGTCAGCTGCCTCAGGAGTTCCACGAGCCAATAAGGCCCGGTAGGACTCCTTCTTCAGCTTGACGGCATCCCTTACTTCCAGTGTCCACCACCGGGTTCGGGGATTGCCGCCACGACAGGCACCAGAGACCTTACGGCCACAGCTCCGAGCGGCCGCGCCGACAATGGAGGTGGAGAACATGGTCCACTCGGACTCAATATCTCCAACCTCCCCCGGGATCTGTGAGAAGCTCTCCCGGAGGTGGGAGTTGAAAACCGCAGCGACAGCGGGTTCCGCCAGACGTTCCCAACAGACCCTCACGATACGCTTGGGCCTGCCGAGTCTCTCCGGCTTCATCCCCTGCCAGCGGATCCAACTCACCACCAGGTGGTGATCAGTTGACAGCTCAGCCCCTCTCTTCACCCGAGTGTCCAGAACACACGGACGGAGGTCAGATGACACGACAACGAAATCGATCATCGACCTCCGGCCTAGGACGTCCTGGTGCCACGTGCACCGATGGACGCCCTTGTGCTCGAACATGGTGTTCGTTATGGACAGTCTGTGACTAGCACAGAAGTCCAACAACAGAACACCACTCGGGTTCAGATCGGGGAGGCCGTTCCTCCCAATCACGCCTCTCCAGGTCTCACTGTCGCTGCCCACGTGGGCGTTGAAGTCCCCCAGTAGAACAATGGAGTCCCCAGTCGGCGCACCATCCAGCACCCCTCCCAGGGACTCCAAGAAGGCCGGGTACTCTACACTGCTGTTCGGCCCATAGGCCGAAACCACAGTGAGAGACCTGTCCCCGACCCGAAGGCGCAGGGACGCGACCCTCTCGTTCACCGGGGTAAACTCCAACACATGGCAGCTGAGCTGTGGGGCTATAAGCAAGCCCACACCAGCCCGCCGCCGCACACCGCGGGCAACACCAGAGAAATGGAGAGTCCAGCCCCTCTCGAGGAGCTGGGTTCCAGAGCCCAAGCTGTGAGTGGAGGTGAGCCCGACTATATCTAGCCGGTACCTCTCAACCTCCCGCACAAGCTCCGGCTCCTTCCCCCCCAGCGAGGTGACATTCCATGTCCCTACAGCTAGAGGCTGTCTCCGAGGCCCAGGTCGTCGGGGCACTCCGCCTCGACCGCCACCCGTACCACATAGCACCCGACCCCTACGGCTCCCTCTGCGGGTGGTGGGCCCACAGGAGGTCGGACCCACGTCATCCATTCGGGCTAGGCCCGGCCGGGCCCCGTGGGCAAAGGCCCGGCCACCAGGCGCTCGCATGCGAGCCCCAACCCCGGGCCTGGCTCCAGGGGGGGGCCCCGGCTGCGCCATACCGGGCGACGTCACGGTCCTTGGTTGTCTTCTCTTCATAGGGGTTTTTGAACTGCTCTTAGTCTGGCCCGTCACCTAGGACCTGTTTGCCTTGGGAGACCCTACCAGGGGCATAAAGCCCCAGACAACATAGCTCCTAAGGATCATACGAGCACTCAAACTCCCCCACCACGATAAGGTGGCAGCTCAAGGGGGAGCTTTTAAGAAGCTATATAACATAGTTGTTCTGAAGTTACAGATTATAACAAAGAAAAATAAATTAAAGAAACTAGTAAATGAAATAGGTGATTACATAAATCAGTGTGGGTAAAAATAGAAGTCTTTTTCACATAAATGAATCACATAATATTGAGAGTTTCTTTCTTGCAAATTTGTGAGTTTTTATCACTTTAATTTCTGAGAATATCCACGTTTTTTTCCCTTGGAAATGTACGACTTAATTCTCAGAAATTCCAGATTCTCTCCCAGAAGGTGATCCACTTCCCCAACTTCGTTTTACCTTTTTTTTTTTTTTTTTCTTGCCCTAAAACGCCACAGTCGATCACACACAGCTGGGTCGTGGTCCAGAAGTGGACTGTGGATCTACTTCATCAATTTAGATTATTTTTCCAACATAAAGAAACAGCCGCACTCCTGTAAGCAGTAATTTCCCTTGATGCATTCAGCTGTGGCCAAACAGATCAGAGGTCAGTGAGCAGCTGTCTGTCAGATGAAACTCAGAACAGGAGCGGAGGAGTGAAACGGCACTCCAAACCGCAGAGACTCCTGACTGACAGGAGGTCCAAACCTCGAGTTTGACTCTAAAGCGCCTCATGTCGCATCATTTGAAGCACGCAGCATACGTGTCGGACAGACAGAGGAGTGTTCGAAGCACTGGGATGTGCAGATGTAATAAGAGTGCACATCCACACTCATTAGGAAATTAAAGTTGTAGTAGTTATGCGGTCTGTCCACGCTGAAACACCTGAACATCTGCTCCCTGATGTTACCTCCTCCCTTAAACACACAGTTTAGTTCTACTGTTTTTGTTTCTCTTGTAAGACTAAACTATAAGACACAATTATGGCTCATTGACAGTGGCTCTATTGTCTAATCGGCTCTTTGACTTTTAAACTGAGTAATCACAGCCTGGGTTAGAAAAGTCTTAAAGGGTAACTTCGGCATTTTTAAACCTGTGCACTGTTAGTACAAATGTATCTATCTGTATGAGTAATAGGTAGTAAAAGTGTTGGAACTGGTCCAGTAGATCACCTCAGCCAGCAGCCACCAAACGGGCTGCAATGGCTGCAACGTGATCCTTTGGGACAACTGCACCTGATCACAGTAGGTCCACTAAAAGAGCTTGTTTGATCCACTGACAGGCTCAGAGTGTTATTCTAAGTGTGTGACAGCATCATGGAAAGGATCCCTACAGAGAGAGACCTGGAAGATCCTTTTGGTTTAACCACAAACAGCACACACACCAGACTACATTCACTAAAACAGGGATTTTAGAGAACAGGACACAGGAGCTGCTGCTGCCTCCATCAGTTAGTTAGTTTGTGTTATTGTGTGACTTTGGTGTTTTAAAAGGTTAGTTTGGATTGAAAAAACACCAACGTCACATAAAGTGCTTATATCTTACAGGTCTGGACCAATTCCAACACTTTCTTTACCTTCCAGTCAGACACCAGAATATCTCCAAACAGGGTCTGGGTTAAAAAAAGTGAAGCTTTAACTTTACTGCCTCTCAGCCTCCGCCCAGGTTTACAGCATAATTTCCCAAAAGCTGGTTTCTCCCATCCACCATCTGTTAATAATGAAGAAACTTCAGTCTCAGTTACTAGAAAACTTAAAGGATCACTGACAGCAAGAAAACGTCTTACCTTACGTGTGTGTGTGTGTGTGTGTGTGTGTGTGTGCGCACGCAGACGAAGGTGGGTCACTTTGCGTCCCAGTTTCTGGGTTACCAGCAACATGACAGTCAGGAGCTTCTGTCCTTCCTGCTGGACGGGCTGCACGAAGACCTGAACAGGGTCAAAAACAAAGAGTACATCGAGCTACGAGACGCCGACGGACGGCCGGACCAGGTGAGCAGCACCGACCACACCTGACACACTCCACCTGGCCCACACGTTCAGTTTGGCCTCCAGTTTCTAGGCAGAATAGAAGAGTTTGTGTGTCCCGAACAAGCAGCTTAATGCTCCTCTCATTGCTCTGCTTCCTCCTTCCTGCCCCACAGGAAGTGGCCGAGGAGGCGTGGCGTAACCACCGCCGGCGGAACGACTCGGTGATCGTCGACACGTTTCATGGCCTCTTCAAGTCCACGCTTGTCTGCCCCGAGTGCCACAAAGTCTCTGTGACCTTCGACCCCTTCTGCTACCTGAGCGTCCCGCTCCCTGTTAGTAAAGAGCGTGTCATGGAGGTCTTCTTCGTCTCCCTGGACCCCTACGCCAAACCTGCACAGGTGACACTTTAATAAGTGGTAATATAAAAATAAAATACTCTTCACTTCCAAGTGACTCAAGCACAGTAGCTGGAATATATGAAACTCTTTGTGTCTGCAGCATCGTATTGTGGTTCCTAAAGCAGGAAAAGTGTCTGACCTCTGCTCTGCGCTGTCAGAGATGACCAGCGTACCTCCCTCACAGGTACGTGTGTGTGTGTGTGTGTGTGTGTGTGTGTGTGTGTGTGTGTGTGTGTGTGTGTGTGTGTGTGTGTGTGTGTGTGTGTGTGTGTGTGTGTGTGTGTGTGTGTGTGTGTGTGTGTGTGTGTGTGTGTGTGTGTGTGTGTGTGTGTGTGTGTGTGTGTGTGTCCTAAGTCACTTTCAGGTTAACACACCAGACTTAAGACAACGTCCTCCCTATGATTCTGTCATAGCGCTGATACAATCCCCTCTCTCCCTCTCACATTCATCTTCATTTGTCTTTAATAGCAGGACGTTTTCATTAAACATGTTGCCAAAGCAGAAAATTCACATAATTAACAGAAAATAACACAGCAGATAATCAAATGAGAGAAGGAAAGTGTTTTGCTTTGTTTCTCCCAGGAGGATCTGAATGTTTTGTGTCGCCTCGTTATCTGTAAATCGCTGTAGTAGTAGTAGATCAGTGGGTTTCCCCTCTATAAACCTTTATTAGAGGCTGAGGAGGATCAGAGGTGTTAACATTAAACGTGTGTATGTTGCAGATGATGGTAGCTGATGTGTTCAACCACCGTTTCTATAAGATCTACAGTGCTGATGAATCTCTGAGCTGCATCCTTGATCGAGACGACATCTTTGTGTAAGAAAACCCCAATTTTTGATCAAATAACCCTCTGAAAACAGAACTCTGGGGCTGGTTGACCAAAAGCTCTTAGCTATTAAAGAGACTAACTGCGTAGGTGTAAGTGTGAGGAAACTTTTTTTCATCAGATTTGAAATCTTTATGCTTCCAGCAGCGTAGCAAAGCTTCAGCCAGGTGAAGCAGTGGTATCCTTGTATTATCTGTTTAAATGGGTCTGAAACACGCTACACATCAACATGTTTTATGTGTTTGTTTCGGTTTCATCTTTACAGTTTATGGACATATTATAGAAATAAGAAGCATCTTAATATAATGAGCAAAAACACCACCGTGGGCACTGGAAATGTTTCTGTTGGTTAAACTATCCGCTCTCACTCTGCTTCTAAAAATGAACACATCTCAAAAGTCGGTAGTGCAGATAGCGTGAGAGTGTTCAGAAATATTTGGTTAATTTTTTACTTACAGAATTGTTTTAGATCCTCATATTTTGTGGGTTTATTTAGTAAAAGTTGATGAAAAAACAAAATTCTATTAATTATAATGGTTTAATGGACTCCCATAACCTTCTAGCTCAGGATGCATAGATGTCAAAGACATGAAGCATTAGAATATTCTCCAAGAACACCTGCACAGACACTGGTGGGTTAACTGTGTGTGCTGCATGATGACTTTTCACCCCCTGGTGCTGCGTTCAGGTACGAGCTGAGTGTGCCGGAGGAGCAGCAGGAGGAGCAGGTGCTGCTGGCGCTCTACCTGAGGGAGCGCTCCAACTACAGAGACTACGGCTCCGGCAGCAGCTCCTACGGCACCACGCTGTTCGGACACCCGCTGCTGCTCAGTGTGCCGCGCAGCAGCTGTAGCCGGGAGGCGCTCTACACCCTGTTCCTGCAGAGGCTGGCGTGAGCAACACACACACACACACACACACACACACACACACACACACACACACACACACACACACACACACCTGATGAGATTATGTCAGTTTGCTGTGAGCTAAGTGTGTGTGTGTGTGTGTGTGTGTGTTTACACAGGCGATATGTGCGACCTCCCGACCCCTCTGAGGAGTTGGAGGAAGAGGAAGAAGATGACGATGAAGAGGAGCTGTACAAGACTCAGACCAACGGCATCAGTGACGGTAGCGTCCCGACATTAAAGGGAAATTTCCAATCAGTGTTGATTCTAAACGTGTGTAGTGTTGGGTTCTTCCCCGACACTTCATGTGTCACAGTACGCAAATGATAACAGATAACAACACAGACAGATGGAGATAAGGGAGAAATAGGTGAAATGGTCCTTTGATAGAAATAATAAGGTTCTTTTTAGATTATCCAAACTGCTTCACAAACTTGTCCCAATGGGCGACTCAGGAAATATTTCAGATATTTCTCTGTTTTCTTGTTATCCTGTACAGCCTGCACTCACTTACAGATAAGACACCAAAATACTGTTGCTCCGGTGAAACGGTTCTCAGACAAGAACAGAACCTCTCACGTAAACACTGAATATCTTTGTGGTGGTGGAGTGTTAAAAGGTCTCATCTTTTTCACTCTTTTCTGACACTTTATCGACCAAACAGTCGTGTGATTAAACTCTAAAGCCCTTTGTCTGCTGGACCAATTCCAACACTTTCTCTTCCAAGCAGCACCAGAATATGTACAAACGGAGCTCAGGTACTTTGTTGAATTCACAGTGGAAACAGTAATCTCGTGTGGCTCCTCTCTGATTGGTTCTGTGTTGTTTCCCCAGATGAGGAGCAGGAGGAGGAGGAGAAATCTGCTCAGGCAGAACCCTCTTCTGGCGATGCATCGGCAAGCAGCCAATCAGACGGCGCAGCTGCCGCCGGTCCGCACCCCGAGCTCAACCACACACAGCTGTCACTGGACCACGGCGACGCGGAGCCCAACAACGGGTCCCAGGGCCAGGCCGAGGCCCCCTGCAGCGCCGACAGCACTGATGGCGCTAACGCCTGCGGGGACTCGAGCGGCTCCACCGACAGCAGCTTGGAGGCGCCAGCGGAGCGGCTGCCGCCGCAGCAGCGGCTCGGTGAGACCGCAGAAGAAGAAAGAGAAGACGACAAGCAGGAGGAGGCGTGTTCGCCCGGCCCGCCGGCCAATGAGCAGCCGGCCAAGAGGAGAGCGTGTCGCAAGAGGAAAAAGAGCCTGTTCACCATCCAGGCGGTCAACTCCAACGGGACGACCGAGCGAGGGACGGGGGAGGGAGGGAGCGCCGTGTCCTTCAGCTGTGAGTCTGCACACACACACACACACACACACACAAAAACTAATTACTGTTACTGCGAACTAAGAAAGGAGAAATACGTGTGTGTGTGTGTGTAGTGATACATGCGAATGTGCATCATCATGATAAATCATCAGCTACAGTAAATAACTCTGGATAATAGACCAAACCTACTGTGGTGGAAATTTAAATAATGACTGATAAAACAGTATTAATAATGACTTACATAAAGTAGATACATAAATAAAGATAGATGAATAAGTAGAATAAAAGTTCAAACACATCAACATTAAAAGCATGTTTCACCTTAAAGGTGAAGCTGAGGGTGTCGGCACACCTCTGTGGTGAAATATTTGACTTGCTTTTATACATTATTTCATACATTAATAATTTAAACGACTTGTCACATTCAGAGTCGATTAGAGGAGCTGCTGGTACAGTTGAGTGTTAAACTGTCTGCTGTGTTTTCTTTAAATGCACTAACGTCAGTACTGCCTCTGCAGCTCAGCCTTACGTGGCCATTGACTGGGACCCTGAAATGAAGAAGAGGTTCTATAATGAAAACGAGGCCGAGGTCAGTGTGAACATGTTTATTCATCTACATTGTAGATTATAGATGTGTATGTGAAGCTACATACAGTCTGTGGTAGAACTGGACTGAGCACACAGGACCAGATGAACACACTAGAGGGCACAAAGTGGGCTGCGTGCTGGTTTCAGGAAGATTTAAATTACATTCAAGTACTGAAGCACAATAATCTGACTGTTTGCCTCTCTGATACACCACCAGTAATTTAGATTTTGTAATAATCTGGAAACAACTTTGACTAAAATCCCTCTAATTTGGTCACTTAAGTGTTGTGTTCAGTGATATTTTCAGTCAAAAGTAAACTCTCTGCTTTCTAAACGACCTCAGACATGTATGACTCTGACATCCGAGACATATGTTGCGTTCAAAATGGCTGAAAGGTACAAAAGGTGTTGGAATGTGTCCTTCAGGCCTTCTTCAAATCCACCAGACTCCATTGGCAAAAACAGTGATTTTATATTGCTGAACACGGGAGGTGCTGCCTTGATTGGTTAGTTTGTGTTTGTGTCACACAAATATTGTGTTGGATCCAAAGTAACCGTTTAAAACACTAAAGTCATACAATAACACAAACAAACAAACTTCTCAAGGCAGCAGTAGACCCATGTTCTGTGGGGTAAAATCCCTGTTTTAGTGAATGGAGTCTGGTGTGTTTGAAGCTAAAATCCTTGTTTTAGTGAATGGAATCTGGTGCATGTGCAGAGAGCGATATAACGGCTGTTTGTGGTTAAACCAAAAGGATCTTCCAGGTCTCTCTCTGTAGGGATCCTTTCCATGATGCTGTCACACACTTAGAATAACACTCTGAGCCTGTCAGTGGATCAAACAAGCTCTTTTAGTGGACCTACTGTGATCAGGTGCAGTTGTCCCAAAGGATCATCCTGTTTCACTGGACCAGTTTCAACACTTTTTGTTCCTACAAGCCATTTAGACACCAAAACATGTCTGTAATATGTTTTAAAAATACCTAAAGTTCTGCTTTAACAGTGAGGAGAGACCCTGCAGATGGGCGTTTGTTGAAGCTCAGTAGTTTGATGTGTCTTAACACATCCATGATTCGTCCGTTCTAGTAGAACGTGCAGACGTCTCTTCTGCACATTCCTCATGGTTCTGTCTCTGACTCCTCCTGTGCAGAAGTACGTGAAACACGCCAGCATGGAGGTTCCTCAGCAGCAGACGACTGTTCAGCTGCAGGAGTGTATCGAGCTGTTCACCACTGTGGAAACACTGGAGGAGGAGAACCCATGGTAACACACACACTGACACTCACTCCTGGTGATGAGCAGTTAAGGAAAGGTGTATGATGATGTGTGTGTTGTTTTCAGGTACTGTCCGGTGTGCAAGAAGCACCAGCTGGCCACTAAGAAGCTGGACCTGTGGTCTCTACCAGAGGTTCTCATCATCCACCTCAAGAGGTTCTCCTACACCAAGTTCACCAGAGAGAAGCTGGACAGCATCGTGGACTTCCCCCTCAGGTACATGCACACTGTAGTGTGTATACTGGCCTGAGCCTGACTGTAACCTTCACCATCAGCAAACACATATTTATCAGTAATACCAACATAGTTTAGAAAGACGTTCAGCAACATGGCCCCTCAAAACACTGTGGACACACACACACAGCAGGGGATACTCTGACCTGTTTGTGTGGTGTCGGTGTTGCAGAGAGCTGGACTTCTCCGGCTGCCTCCTGAGGAAAAATCTGTCCAATGGGGAGCCTCCGAGCCGCTATGACCTCATCGCTGTGTCCAATCACTACGGAGGACTCAGAGACGGACATTGTAGGTGCCTTTGGTTTATTTTTAGTCTTTCAGAGGCTGTGTTCAATTTTTCGTCGGTCATGTGACTCTTTTTGAGTTTTACTTTCACTGACTTACTGTGTGTGCGTTCCTGCAGACACCAGCTACGCGTGCAACAAGGACAACGGTCAGTGGTATTACTTTGATGACAACAAGGTGACCTACGCCAGAGAGGACCAGATAGTGGTCAGTAACACACACACACTCACAGAGAGACCAGAAATCTACAAAATCTCACAACTTCAATCTTTTTTTTTTTCAATATCAACAGTATCCATGGTGACAGTCTGTATCCAGTGCAAACAGGAAGTGATTACAGCATGACTTTGTGCAGAGTGCATGTTTAACCAAATTGTAAAGAGATGTAGAAAGCAGCAGGCTCTGCAGGAAAAAAAAAAAAGAACCAAATCTGTAATTCATTGGTTTACTGAGCAAACTGTGGCTCTTTCTCTCTTAAATAATAAAACAAATCTATTCCTACAGCTGAACGATACCAACAAAAAGTGCTGTTTTAAACTTTAAAGTCAATCAAAATAAAGATTCTCTCAAGTATGTAAGAAATCCAATCATAGAAATATCAATTCTGCTGAAAAAACCCATGTGAACACCAGTTTATTCTCTAAATGAACTTTGAACAGTCTGAAGCTTGTTTACTCTCCACTCTGACTCACATTCAGTGTTCTCACATGTACAAAGATCGATGCCTAAACATTCCCCAGTCTGAATAAGTGTCCTTCCTGTCTACATCTCCTGTGTCACACAGGAAGAAGCTGCCTGACGATGATGATAATAATAATAGTTCCTGGTTAAAAGTGTCTAAAGTTGTTCGTTGCGTCTCGTCCCTTCAGACAAACGCCGCCTACGTCCTGTTCTACCATCGACAAGACAAGATCAGAAAGCCCACGCTGCCCGCCCCCAGCACGAGCCCCGCCTCCGCCAAAGATGACAACACGGAGCTGGGCGCCGCCTCCTACGTCACCATGGAAACGGACTAAACAAAAACCCTCAAGACTAATTCAAGTCTAATTCCACCTTCACGGTAATTTGTTTTTCTCTCCATCAGAGCGACGGGCCTTCTCTCTTCTTAATTTTTTTATTTTCCAACACTTGAACTTTCTCTGATTACTTCTTTTCCCCTCAGAAGTCTGGACGCTCTGTCTCTTATTTTCTCCTCCACTTGTTGGCGTCTCGCCCGTCGTAAACTTTAGGTTCAGGACACTCAGGTAGTTTGATGCGGCAGGAGCTCGGCTTTAAACGCCGACTGGAAGCACAGCAGCACGACACATCGATCCTCTTCCCTCCACATTAACCACTTATCACTCACTCTTTATCGGCCCTCAGCAGGCGTTTGATTATGAAGCCTGGACTTTTACTGTGTTTAATTATGTCATTCATCAAACAAGCATAGAAACGGTGCACTGTACCCCTCACACATTAAAAAGTGATTCAGCCAAGGGAACCTTCCCTCCCTGTTCTGGATTTAAATGAATGTATCACTAGATTTTAAAACAGAACCAGCATGAAGTGTGAAAACACAGCTGCTGTGTGCCGGCGATAATCCGACCAATCAGAGCTCCTGTTGCTGCTGACGCGTCTTGTTGGAGCCTTTTTAAAGTTCAGTATTTAAAATAGTGCTCTTAGTGGTTTTAATACATGAATGGATCCCGTCGAAGTGATTATAATTTACGGCAGTAAAAGTCTTGTTCATATCTAAAAGGACTGCAGTCACATCTGGATACGAGTCCATTCTTCAGTTTTTAGGACACGAACGCCTCATTTTATTCATTCTTCAATATTTAAATCCTTTCTGGTCAATAGTTCAGAAAATAAATGACTGATCTTTTTTTTTTGTTTTATTTTAAATGAAAGCAGGTTAGTTGGTTTATTGTGGACCAAGGAGCAGCCTGAAGGGGATTATGGGTAATCAGAGGAGTGTTTGTAGCAGAGAAACGGATAATTTAATAGTGAACAAAGCCTCCAGGGATGAGAAACTCTTCTGTCTTTGTATATTTTGGTTGTTTTCTTCTGCTATTTATTTTTTTAATGGAATAATTTCAGCCGCCACGTGACTCCAGCGTTTTGTTCTCAGATGATTCTGACGATCGACTGGTGCGAGACGCTGAGATGCTTATTTTTCATATTTATAGATTAAATTTGTATTC
Organism: Pempheris klunzingeri; assembly: GCF_042242105.1. Taxonomy (NCBI): domain Eukaryota; kingdom Metazoa; phylum Chordata; class Actinopteri; order Acropomatiformes; family Pempheridae; genus Pempheris; species Pempheris klunzingeri. The sequence goes on from NC_092022.1 coordinate 1,158,994, forward strand.
AAGCGGAAACTTATTTGACAGGCGAGCGGTTTGATTTTTCCCTCCTGGTCTGCAGAGAGACGGACGCAGGCGGAGCGAGCGCTCCCTGATTTTTAAAGCGGCTCTGTGTACAGTATTTTTGTATTGTAAGAAATGTATTATTATTTGTTATTCCCACCATTGGTGGATGGAGCTGGAGGAAGAGCTGGGGGTGATTTCTTTCTTTGGTCTTCCCTGTCAAATATCAGATGAAAATATTTTATTGTACTTTGAATCTTTTGATATGAATAAAAGGATGATTATTATCAACAAGAGACGTTTTCACACTTTTGGTTTTTGTTTTTACATTTTCTATTTCACGTCACCGTGTTCAGACCGAAAACAACGCTGGCAGTCGTGCCATCTTTTGTTGTGATGACTATGTTCATGTTACAAAGAAAAGCAGCGTGTTGTTGAACCAGATTCAACTTCTGGAGACGGGCTTTATAAGAAGAGCACAGATCATATATTCAGGGTGTCTACATGCGTCAGCAAGAAGAATTTAACACTTTTTAATCCACTGTTTGTTTGCAAAATTGGCCTTTCAATATATTTAAACTGAAAATATCACTGCAATATGTTTATGTGAATCACTACAAGAGTCTCAGGGTCAATGAAGTCGACTCTGAACTGATTTCAAACAAACGCTCTGATGCTTTGGTCTTAAAGAGGATTTTAGACCAGTTAATAGATATTTAAGACTTTAAGGACCTGCAGACAGCCTGATTCTGACGTGATGCTTGAGCAAACTAAAATAGGACTCATGATGATTTACTGCAGGGCAGAACATTAATTCTGCTGCTCATCGACAGACGATCAGGTCACTCTGGCTTTACGAGATCAGTTCAAGAAAGAAAAAGCAGCCTCATGTTTCTATGAGAACAGGTTCTGTTCTGCTGTCATGTGACATGTTTTAGGCCCCGTGGTGTTTGGTGTCAGCCAAAAAAAATGCACTAAAAACAAATAACTTGTCAGTTGGCACCTGCTCCATGACTCTGGTCTTAGTGCATCTCTCTAACAGGCTGCACTCCTTTCAACACATTAACATGTGTATCTTTGAGCAATTCCACGGTCCTCAAATAAACTTTTACAAAAGGAGGGAAGAATGTGTGAACTAATCACATTAGTTAAAACATTACTTAGGTGGATGATCTGTACTCTTATTATAAAGTTGTACTGAGAAAGGCTACGGTTTCCCTGGTAACCATGGCTTCAGATAACACTGTACTCACTAAAGTTACTGCAGACATCTGGGATGCAGGAACGTCACTAAAAATAAACTAACAGTCTTAACGGAACAACGAACAGTTCCCGGTGAGTGTCGACGGCTGAAGCCACTTAACCAGGTGAGTCCCGTCACCACCACAACAGTCTGCTTAACGGCTTTCAGGGGGGAAGGAGCAGTGGGCTGAGTGTGAAGTGCTGTGCCGTTACAGACCAGAGGAGTCCAGTGAGTTGTGATGGCACCTTTATTGAACCGTTTCGCTCACTCGGCCAGACGACCTCGGCGGAGGCCGCACATGCAAAATGTCCGTCCTGCCGTCGTTTAAAAAGCTCCTCTGACCACTTTGTCCTTCGTAAGACGTCCCAGTCGTCTCCGAGCGCTCCCTGAGAGGATTCGTCACACGGTAAACAGTCTGCTGGTGTTCTGGGGCCTCTGGAGAACCCCACTTCACGGCGAAGAGGATTTAACAGGTTTGGTTAGAGAGTCTGTATTCGGTTTCTGGAACACTGAACACACAAAAACTGTCAACTCAAAGTCCACTTACAGCGTTTTTAAATACACACCAACCCTCTCTGACAACTGGCCCACTGACTTCATTTGGCAACATACAGAATGAGAATGTTGGAAAGCTGCAAGTATCGACTTTTTGCCAAAATGTTGACTAAAACCTTGGTCGAATCAGAAATGACTTAACACGAAGTTATTTACAGGAGCAAAGCTGCTGGAGGGGCTGCACCGTCCGCAGCTTTGACACCGTGAAGATGCTCCACAGGGCACAACGTTTACACGACGATCACAAAAAAGGCAGGAAGTGAACGCAGGCGGCTTCTTTTATCTAACGTTACATTTTATGTTCAGTGTTCCGGAACCTTCAGAGCGACCGCAGAATCTTCAGCCTCTGCGTTCTATGGAGCTCACATCCGAAGGGTTCTAGAACCTCCCCATACATACGGAACCCCTCCCCCTCTAGAACATGGCCGGCTTCAGGTCCTGGCTGAAGAGTGTCCCAAAGTTGAGGTCTCTGGACATCAGCTCCTCCTCCACATTCTCCAGCGCCCACTTGTGTTCAACGATCTCCAGCGCCTCCCACTCACTCTGACACACACACACACACACACACAAACACACACATTAACACAACATTGTAACGCTGCAGACTCAGTCTTCGTTGTAAACATGCATCTTTACTTTCTTTATCTCACAGCTGACCTTGCCTACAACACAAAAACAAGCAACAAGTGAATTCACTTGATCCTCCGACCTTGATCTTGCAACTTCGTTAACGTCTCACCTTAAAAGCCTTGTTGGGGTCGGGGGGCATCGCCATGGCAGCGCCTGTCATCTGGTCCTGCATGATCCGAGACTGGTCGGCGGCTACGAGTTAAGATCGGCGAGTTAAAAGCGGCTCAAAAGGTTACGGCAGCACGTCGGCTGCTCTTCAACACTTTCCATTTTCAACTCGGCGTCATTAATCACATCAGAAACAATGTGGAATTCATATTGTTAATAAAACGAGTTAAATCACAAACAACACGAATGTTTGCATATTCTTTCTGCAAAATGTGTTAAATAAGGCAACGATAAGAAGAATCTGTGAGTCATTAACATTAATATTGTTAACATTAATATTGTACTTCAGATCAGATCTGTGTACGAAGGGTTTGTATGTGTAACATATTACCCACAATGCAAAGCAGTTCTGCCTTCCCCACTTCTCCAAACATGTCGGAGCAGAGCAAAGACTCACCGTTGTCCTGTCCCAGGATGAGGCTGTACATGCTGCGCAGTCCAAACACATTCAGGAAGTACCAGGACGCCGAACTCACCCTGTGGAGCCAAAGTTAGACGTTTACTTTACAATTAATACACATCAGGACACAGTAAGTGTCCAATCAGCTGATTTAAACCCAGCCCACGGTTATTAAATTAATATTTTACTGCATTGTTTTATTGTTTATTTCAAAGAAACGGTTCAAAACACAAACAGGGATTTAATTATTGTACATATTTTGTGGTCTGGTCAGTGCTGCGTTGCGTTCAGGGTGTGGGCAGTGTTGCGTTCAGGGTGCGGTGGTGTTTTCAGTGTTTACCAGGAGGCATCCAGGGACAGCAGGTCGATCCCTCTCTGTAACATCGGCTTGAACCTCAGAGTCAGAGGGAACGGCACCTTGGCTGGACGACAACGACAACGACGTCAGAAACAACCGCCGACAAACGATAAAGTCAGAAAAAAGAAAGATCTGAGACTGAAGTGCAAATTTACTTTAAAAACTCAAATATTCTCTGAGATTAACGTTATAAATTTACAAAAATAATCAGATTTTCTCTGAGATTTCAGTGGTAAATTTACACAAATGTCAACAAAAATAAATAACTCAAACATTCTGAAATCATACTCATAAAACTACAAAACAAACTATTTCTCTGAAATTTAAGAGGTAAAAAGACAAAAACTTTTACAATAAAAACTCAAATATTCTGAGATTGTAGTCACAAAAACTATGAAAAAAAGGAGGTTGTTTGCTGTTTTTATGAAATATTACTGGTTTTTCTAGTATCTCTCTCATGAATTTATAATTTAAACATTTCAAATATTTCTTCTCGTCAAGTGAAATCTCGGGGATTCGGAGCATTGCAGCCAGCTTTCTGTCCACTCCTGTGAGCTCAGAGCAGAAATATCACGACAAGATGTTTCTCTGCCTCGTCAGAGAGGCGTAACGAGACGCTCCATCGATCTGCATCAGTGATCAAACACTGGTGGTGTTACAGACCGACAGCTGAAGAACTCACTTATGACGAATCCAGAAAAAGCCCAGTTGATCCATCCGCCAATCAAAATCATGGGCAGGACGTTGGTCAGGTTCCCCTTCATCATGTCGGTCAGCATGCTGGTGTCTGCAACACACACACACATAAATCTTTACATTTCATGTAAGTGTCTTTTAATACTTCCTGCAGAGAAACAGAAGCAAAAATAAAGTCTGAAAGAGCTGAACACTCGTACACGTACACGTACACACACACGTACACACACACACACACACACACGTACACACACACACACACACACACACACGTACACACACACGTACACACACACGTACACACACACACACCTGTCATGGGGTTCTTGGGGACGACCTTCCTCTTGACCTTCTTGAAGAAGCCGGTCTCGGTGTTGTTGAAGTAATGTTTCCTCATGGCGAACGACTGCAGCAGTGAGAACGTGTTCACACACAGACTTCATACAGTCACTGAGGAGCACGCTTTAAATACCTACAGGTACTTTAACACTCTTCTTCTTCGAGACACTATTTTGTTTTACATGATCTAAACTACCAGTGGTCATGTGTGTTTCTCTGTTTCAATGAGAGAAGAAGAGAGCGGGGGAGGGGGGGGGGGGGGGGCGTCTTTAAAGAACATTACTGCAGACACAGGCAACACAGAAAAGAGATTTTTTTAGTTTGCAGTAATGAAATTGTTTAAACCACACGTCTGTCATGGCTCCAGCCTGATTTACACTCCTGTGTTGAATCTACAAAAGTGGTCGAAAGCCTTGTGAGCATTTACACCTGCCCACTGCGGCGGGGGGGCAAACTAATCAGGGGTGAAAAAAGTGACAAAGGTGGGGACGACCTGCCCCCACCCCCACATAACAGGCCCATTTTAGCTAAATAACTAGACTTCCCTCTTTTCCTGCCGTCAGTTGTCATTATGTTTTTCCCTGAGCTTCCATGTTTGAGATGCAGGAATTTTTTTTGACAATTAATTTAGTTTCTGTGTGTGGAGCCTCTTTCAGTTACTGTTTATTTGTCTCCTTTCTTTTTCTATTTATCTATTTTTGTTTTAAATCCTGAAGCGTCGGTGGAGGCGAAAGAGCAAAGCAAGTATTTCATTGTACTTGTTTTTATCTGCATATATGACAATAAAACGATTGAACTGAATTGTTCGTGACCATCGAACGAGCCGACGTGGTTTTTAGGGGCTCTGTCAAAATATTGTCTTCTTCTATGAACTTTTTCTGCTGCCTTACTGACTTGGTAACCTGGACGGCAGATTTAGAAGTCAACAAGACTTAAAATCCCGTCTGAGATTATTTTAAACCTCCGTACAGTATCTTGGCATCTATTCAATCTGGAAACTCTCGGACTTGTTGCTCAGACTGGACTTCCTCGATCGTATTACATGCTTCAGCAGAACCAACAGCGAGTGTGTGGCCTCACCTGTCGGGGGATGTACTTTCCATTCTCTCGGAGGATGCGGCTGCGCAGGAGCACCTGGCTGAACACAAACACCAACACATCCTCAGATTAGTGACAGCACTGTCCAGTTGCTGTTTGGACCCATCGGGCTAAACTTATCTCACCTGTCAGAAACCTGCTCCAGGTCGACCTTTTTGTCACTTTGGAGCAGCTGGGTGACGTAGTGACGGATGATCCCGACAAAGAAGGTGATGAAGACGATGGGCAGGACGACCCACAACCGAATACTGGAGTCCAGCAGGAGCTCTGGACCGGCCATCGCTCTCTGTTCAACCAGCCAACCGAAACACAGACGGGGAGACTCTCTGAAAGAGGAGAACAGGAATGGGCCCTTTTTTTTTTTTGACATATCCTGGTGTCTGAATGACTGGTAGGTAGTAAAAGTGTTGGAACTGATCCAGTAGATCACCTCAGCCAGCAGCCACCAAACGGGCTGCAACGTGTCCCTTTGGGACAACTGCGCCTGATCACAGTAGGTCCACTAAAAGTGCTTGTTTGATCCACTGACAGGCTCAGAGTGTTATTCTAAGGGTGTGACAGCATTATGGAAAGGATCCCTACAGAGAGAGACCTGGAAGATCCTTTTGGTTTAACCACAAACAGCCGTTATATCGCTTTCTGCATACACACCAGACTACATTCACAAAACCAGGGATTTTAGCTCACAGGACACAGGAGTTTCTGTTGTGATCAGTTTGTATCATTGTATGACTTAAGTGTTTTAAAGGGTTAGTTCAGGTCCAATGCAGTATTTATGTAACACGCAATAACACAAATAAACAAACCGATCAGGGCAGCAGTAAACCAGCAACTTGTGTTTCTGAGAGGTAAAATGACTATTTTTGTAAATGTAGTCTGGTGTGGGTGCAGAGAGCGGCAGAGGCTGTTTGTGGTTAAACCAAAAGGATCTTCCAGGTCTCTCTCTGTAGGGATCCTTTCCATAATGCTGTCACACACTTAGAATAACACTCTGAGCCTGTCAGTGGCTAAAACATCTATTGGACCAATTCCAAAACTTTCTGCACCTACCAGTTATTTTGACTCCACTGACAAAAACAGGAATTTTACCTCCAGAACATTGGAGCTGCTCATCCATTACTGCCTCCATCAGTTAGTTAGTTTGTGTAACTTTGGTGTTTTAAATGATTAGTTCCTACTAAACACATCTTGATGTCGTTTAAGGTCGTCTGTATAAATGAGGGAATATCTTGGAGGAACAGACTAAATAGGGTTCCTCAGAGTTCTCTCATCCATCAGTATGTTCCACCTCTCCCTGCTCTGCCCATTCGTAAATAAGCCGCATCAGGTGTGTGTTACCTGACCTACACACCTGCTCTGGCTAATCAGGCCTGAGTAGAACAGAACCACTACTGAGGTCATGTCCCTTCACCTGGACAACAATCTCTAGTTTGGATGCCTCTCATTTTTCAAATAAAACACTTGTTGAAAGGATCTCTACACATTAACTTTACCTGTGTGGCAGACAGGTGAATGTTAGTGTAGTTCTACATCCTGCTGCCTCACTGACACATTAACTTTTAATAAATGAGCTGAGCTGTTAGCTGGAGGCCCGAGGAGCAGTTAGCAGCTAACAAAACCACAACAACCGGACAAAAGTGAAGCTCCCGTCGTCCCTTTAACCGGGGCTGACTGAAGCTAAGCTAACCTGCTGCTGACACCGAGCAAAAACTCATTTAAAACACCAAACAGCTAATGTTAGCATTAGCCCCCCATTGCCCCAGAATGGAGCTAGCCGGCTAACTGGGCTAGTTAACCTATTGACTTTCATCTTTAAATTACCGATTCTACCAAACGTCTGTTCCGCTGACAGTCCGCTTTGCTTTATAAGCTTTGACGAGCCATCATTTGTTGAGAATAACCGAAATGTTACGTTTTAAATCAACGTCAACTTACCACATTTATGAACTTTGTGAATTAGCAACAGGACAGACACGCTCCGCAGTAGAGACGAGGAAGAAGAAGAATCACTTCCGGTTCAGGCGGAAACGCTGAACACGTGACAGAGACCAATCTTTTTTTTTGGTAAAGTTTTATATTCAGATAAATGCAGCCCAACTGTTTATTATTAAATTAAGATAATAAAAAATAACTAAACGATCACAAAGGAAAAATAGATAATAAAAAATAAATAACAAAAATAAATAAATGATGTAAAAAGTTGACACAATTTCATATCAGCTGTTATCAAATCTTACCGTTCAAACTTAGTCTCTTCAAGGCGAGGAATGAAGAGGACACAGAGGGTTTTAGTCTTACCTTTAAGGTGATTCGGTTCTTCATCACTTTTCATTACGAGTAACAAAAAAACTTTGTTCACGGAGCGTTTATTCTTAAAGTAAATTCTAAAGTTAATGCAAATAAAAGTTCTGGACTAAAAATCTTACTTTTTAAAAAAGGCATTAAAGGCATGACAATATATCTAAAGTAGCAAAAACAGAAATACACATTATATAAAATGTCCCATTTCAGAATGACACATTAATATTTCTGGCTCCGAACTTTTGATCATTAACGTCAAATCAAATCAAGACTTTATTGTCACATGCTCAGCAGTTACATGAAGCAATCACTGGCAGTGAAATTCTTGTGTCTCTGGTTCCCAGTAACACTGCTTACAGTATCATTAAAGAAAAACACACCAGCATCACTTCAGTGACTTTATATTTTTTTATGTCGTTATGTCTATTGTCGTGTTATTCACTGTACACATATTGCTCATTCTTTTCAGTAATATAGTTGCTGTTATCATTCTGGTTGTTGTTTGTTGAGTAACGCCATGTAATAATTATTTTGACTACTTTATGTACATAGCTAAATCTATAATGATACAACATAAGGCATTAGTTGATTTATATTTTGTGATAATAATCTGGATCTATAAAGTAATAAGTCAAATAAATGTAGTTGTGTAAAAAGCAAAGTAAAAACTCTAGTAAAATACATCAACACTGCACTTAAATACAGTACTTGAGTAAATGCACTTAGTTATTTTCCACTAATGCAGATAAAACATCGAGCATCTCGCTCTCTGAAGGAAAGAAAATGGAGAATAACACGTGTTGTTGTTGTAACTTGTTGGTAATTGTTGGCAAAATGAAAAAACAACAGGACACGATTTTCCATCAACATGAACAGATTTTTTTTTATATCTTTAGAGCAATAAATATTTCCACTTTTTCCATATCTCTGCAATTTCAAAAACAAAGTACAAGTAATATATATTTATATACACAGCTAAAATTTCCCATACATAATTTTTAAAATAATGTTGTCTCTGTTGACACATATTTGACACTGTACTCGTACAATTTTACAAGGACTATTGCAGTCTCTCTTTGCTCTACATTATAAACAGGAAATATTTTTCTCCATAAGCGGTCCAGTGTGTTGTTACGTACAACGTAGACCCCCGGTCCATCGCCCTTGTATAGATACACACAACACAGACTGCCTTTACACAGGAACAGAAGAATCTGACATTTTTAACTCTATTTGAACCAGATCTGATGTGCTTTCATTTTTATTTTTATTTCTTTTAAATGTTCCCTGTTTTGCCTGCAGCAAGTCAGACCAGATCTGTTTCTACTGGTGTAAAAAAACAACCAGACCTTCCACTCCTGGTGTAAACCCAGCCAGAGACAAAGTGCCCTCTGCGGAGCAAAATGAGTACTCGCATTGTTATTTTTCATATAACGATGGTTATGTACATTCATGTTTATAATACAGTTTCATTCAGTGCAGATACTGTAATAAATACCACATGCAAACCGATAGTGGAGAGCAGACCCGGGCAGAAAAAAACATATTTAAATTGAGCATTTAAAGGACCATACCTGGACTTTTGCATGTCATACTGAACATACTGTACATCACTTCTGCACACCAAGGATTTTAGATTGATTTCCATCTGTGCAGGCAGACACTGATTTTAGTTCTTTTCAGTGGAAATCTACTTGCAGAGACATCCTGCAGCCGATAGCTAATCCATCAGAGCGAATTTGCCTTTAATTTGCCTTGCAAATCAACCCCAGAATTAACTAAACAAGCAAACATGAGCATTTTAAAAAGCAGAAGGAGAGATTTTGTCTTCCTTCTTGAATTAAAACTCGTTATTCTGCAATTGACTGTCCGATCTTTATAAAACTGTCCATTCTTTCCAAAGAAATTTTGGTGAAAACAAAAAAATGATGGTAAACTATAAGAACTATAAGAATACTGGGGTCTGCAGGTGGGACGAGTCACCTGGAGGCTGAGATCATGGACCGGGATGTGCGTTTGTGTGTCCTTTTTGGCAGTGAAACACTGCCAGGATCTGCTCCAGCCTTGGACCACAAGGGCTAAATGAGAATAATAATAATAAACTTAGCAAAAGCCTCAGAGATCCAACACTGTTGGTGATTGGACCCCTACTAAATGTTGACAGTGATGGATTATCTATCTGTAGCAAGAGTCACATCTCTGCAGGGAAACTAAAGCCTGTCTGAAGGAAGGAAACAAGTCTAAAAGCTGAGGGATGATTAGGAGGATGGTTGGCAGTAGTGTAACGTACATACAGTTTGCAGCTGATAGGCTACAACATGCAGAAGGATGGATATGGAGCTTTAAAATGGGAACTTTACAGAGGCTGTGCTTGATTCAGCTCAGGCACGCAGTGGAACAGGGTGAAATGTTGTGTAATCCCTTACGAGGTAGGTTTGATCCAGTGCTCCTCGAGAACTTTGTTTTGTTATTTCAAGTGTGTTTAGTGAATTGTTTCAGTCTGGATTAGACATGGTGTTACTGTTACTGTTTCTGTAGGTGATTGTGGACACACGATGGGGACCCAAGGGCCCAGAATTCCTAGCAGCGCAGCAGATATTGTTTATTTGTACGGTTTCAAAAGGTTGTTTGGTAGCATAAGTGTTGCTTGTTTCCATTATCAGGTTGGAGAGAGGCTTCGTGATGATTCAGAGGTGTCACAAGGGTATGTGTTTGCGCAAGCATGCAGGGGTGGGTGAAAGTAATTATCACAGTCTGTATTAAAAAATATCAGAACGTATAAGTAATATGTTAGTCACAGAAAATTCTTGGTTTTGTTGTAGACATATTAAAAATTAAAAAGGTTTTAGTACTTCCATAAATGCCCAAATCAGAAAAATAAATAAATAAATCATCTCACACTCAAAAGCACATAACAAAATTAAAAATGCTAAAATACAAAACAGCCCAAGGAGTACGTTATGTTAGTAGAAGCTTGTCACACAACAATATTGATAATAATATCAGTAGCACACTCTAAAAACTTAAAGGGGTTCTTCAGATTGAAAACAATAGGGGACCTATGATGGTTCCCTGAGGAACTCCGTCAAATGATTATAATCCATGACAGTGTTTCCACGTATGTCAAACACAAAAGGCCTCTACAAAAAAAAAAAAACATTCAAGGGATTTGTATTGTTTTGCTTTTCTGCCAAGGAACCCTATGTTGGTCAAATAGCCTGAAGAACCCTGATAAACTTTTGGTTTTTAGAGCACACATTTTGTTAATTCAAGCAACCTTAGTTACAGATCAATGCTGTTGGCCCCATTGAAAATAGAACACACTGTACAGGTAATATCTACAGTCGGCGCATTCACGTAATCACAGGTAAACTGAAAATGTGTCATTAATGTTTGCATTCAGAGCATCAAGAGGAATTTCGCATCATCCACCAGTTAAATGCTGGTAAATATTCATACGAAGGCTGACTGAACCAGCCACTTTGACAGGAAAGCAACCAGCACTGCAAGGTTTATTTCTAGTCAAAAAGTACAAATGGCTGGTAAAATAGCTCAAGTGGTCAGAGAACCTTCTACCAGCCATCATGGGCTTCCCGCCCTGACATCCGATGACCTCGATCAAATGGAGAGACAGAGAAAATACACTTCTATACTGGTATGGCAGATTTAACTCAAGAGTGCAAAAATAAAGCGTAGAAATGAGTTTGTTTAAGAATATTTCCAGACGTATTCTGCAGTCCAGTGTTGAGAGATGTTAGCAAGTCCTTCAAGATGAAATTAGGTCCAGTGTTTAGGTCCCTTTGTGTCTTTGTTGAATGAAGAGGGAGATTTTTTTTTTTTTTTAAATGCAGTAAATGGCTTAATATTTGTTTTTCTGAGTGGATACAATCAATCGATATCTTACTGATTCAGTCGCTGAAATGTCTTTTGTGTATTCCAGGGTGATCTCATGGTTTCTTACGATGATTTTATATTGTTCCATCCCTCCGTCTGAAGGCACCTTATTCTTAATTTTGCAACACAAGTAGTGAAAGTAGGACTAGACTTCATTTACTGTCAAGGTCGCTGGAAATGCTTTGAAGATTTCATACCCTCTTGAGAGAATAACAGTTTTGGCTGGGTGGGAAATTAACCATTATTTTTCATCATCCAAACAGCGATGAATGTCTCTCTGAAACAAGGCTGGCAATGTTTTGTTTTTCCCTAGCACACATTTCTGTGTTTCCAGAGGCTTAAAATGTAGGACAGCCGAGAGGGAACATCACAACTTATCTTCAGATCTTATATTTACTTTCATGAGCTCATTGTCCTGATAACGACTTTACTGTGACTTTATCTGGTGATATTCAACATAATTTGGGGATAATCAGGACTCACTTATCTCATTATCTCCAGCGTCTTTACTGTAACACTCTTAAATCCACCGTGGAATCCAAAAGAATCATCCCAGAAGAGCACAATGTGTACGATGTAAGTCACACTTCGCATAAGATCAGTTTACCAGTATAAACCACATGTCCTTTAAAAGCTAATTACACTGTGAAACTGAGATATTAAACCCTTATATTTGAATAACAGTCTTAGAATAATAAATCTGAGCACTACAAAAACATCATTTGTTGTTTTAATTCAAAAATAAGGTGGAATTCTTGTCGTTGAGCATCGACTTTTAAAACAACTGACATTAAAAAATTACTAGCATCCAGAAACTCTCTTGGTGTCGATAGAAAATGTTTTCTGAGGTTCGTTTTTTGTACATTTTGATGTGATTTTGTGTTTATGTACAACATCTGTTACCTCTTTTGCTCTTCCTGATGCTTCTGGCCATTTTATTTATTCTATTTAACTATTAAAAGTTTTTGTCTTGACTTTTTTGTTACCTGAATCAAAGAATCACAGGATGGAGGGTGTCAGCTAATCACCGCTACAAAGCGTTTGTGGGTGCTTTGTTTGGACGATGAACATTTTTTCCACTTTCTTAACGGAAGGCAACCTTTTTAATTTTAATTTCCCACCCAGTTCAGTTAACATTTCCAGTAATCTACCTGTTGGGAAATGCACAGAGAGTTATATAATCAGAGGATCTTGTTTAATGTGTCTGAAATAACTCTTTCATGATTTATTTAGGTTCTGTAGCTCCCCGGCTTCAACAAGCCAGTGACACAAAAGACTCTGTTTCCCATACTGCACCCTGTTTGGCACCTTACAGCGTAATCTCCCTCCCTGGCAACAAAGGGGGTCACACACACGCATTATGATTTCTGACTAATTCAGGCTTATACCTTCAAATATGGCAGGATGCTTGCAAGGGAGCATTCACTCGTTTAGTACAAATGATCAAATAAATCCCCCTTTTACAAGAATAAATTACGGGGGGGGAAATGACAATGTCAAACAGCAACCATCCCCTTTTTAAAGTCCCAATCCAAAACAACGATGCAGCGCCACCCTGCTGTAACCCTGTAATCCATAACGCTAAAGGCTTTTAGTCATTTTTGCAAAACACAAAGGTAAAAAGACACCTGTAGTTTTGTTATCATGATGGCTTATTTAAAGTTTTAAAAAAGTTTATTGTCCACGTAGAAAGTAAAGTCTTCAGTACCCTTTTTACTAATGCACTTTTTATGGTCAAATAAATGCTGGATTGGGCCTTTAAATTACAACGAATCCCTCCCCCTGCATATAGGGTTTTAACCATAGACACACCGACACTCATTAGCTATTGCACAGGTCAAGCACGCCTGTCTAAGACACAGAAACTCCACCATATTAATGCTAATCACTTCTGCTTCTCAGTAACAACTCATGGCTTGTAAAATGTCAACAACAGAAACGATGGTACTAGTGCTTTTTGTGTGAAAATCAAAGTGGTGCAATACTAGTGTGATTTTTGGAATATAGTAAAAGGACTTGTCGCGTTCTCAGGTGTCCTACAAACCTGAAGTGTCCCATCAACCGGCACGGCGCGTGGCGTTAGCGTCGAGCACTAACCCTCGTGTTAAATTCTCAGGCACTGTTCCCTTCACGTCTGGTCCCACGAACCACTTGTTCACTACAGCAACTCACAAAGTCGTACTCACAATATGACACCAACACTTTCCTCTGCAGAACTACGCATGTTCGCTTGAGCCCCAGGCCGCCTCTGAAGGGCACTACGAAGGGAAGATGAGAGATTTTCACCACAATGGCAGGACTGTGTGGGGGGTTTTTCTTCAGCTTTGACTGACTGAAAACGCCATGATTTACGTTTCTTGGCTCCATGAGAAGGTTTTCCGTTAAATTTTGCCCCTACAAAGTATAAGTTTGCCCAACAAACGGCCCTCAGTGCGAGTCTTTCTACCTGCGGGGGAAGTGGATGTGAAAATAACACAAGCTGAGTAACTTCCTCTTTCCCGCTCTCAGTGCTCTCCGTCTCACTAGGTGGCCATTTTGATACACCTGCATTTGCCCTCCTCTTTTCCTCTTCCCCCTCCTGCTCCCTCTCATTACCCCCCCTCGGTGGCTCACTGCGGGGTGGCGGACCACCGCCCTCGGCTTCTGCCTCCTCACACGACCGTGCTGATCCGGCTGACTGGTTTCGATTTGGGGCCTCCCCCTTGCCCTCCCCCTGCCCCTGGGTGCAGGGAGAGCGGGCCGGTCGATGGGGGAGGCAAGGGGGAGTGCGGAGGGGGAGGTGGGATGGCGGAGAGGGGCGGGTACTGGGGCCCGTAGGACTGCGGAGGCGTCTGGGTGACGAGGCGCGCCGAGGGCGTCTGGGGCGGTGGGGTGGAGAAGATGAAGTGGGTGGAGGGGGAGGCGGAGGGGGAGGGGCTGAGCGGGGAGTGTGTGTGCACGGCGTGGTTGTGAGAGTGTGTGTGAGCGTGGGGGTGGGGCTGCGAGTGCGAGATGGTCAGTGGGAGCTTGCCACCTCCACCCGGCCTTGCCGCCGCGGGGTGTGAGTGGTAGAGTCCGTGTGGGGTAATGGGGGTGACGGGGGAGTGCGGGGACAGGGGCGGGGGCGTGATGAAGCCTGAGCTCATGTTGTAGCGCGGGTGCTGGGTGGCGCCATGCTGCAACCTCTGATGCTGCTGGGTATGAGAGGGAGCGCAGCCAGACGGGCCCTGCCGCCGGGGTGCCGAGAATCTGTGCGAGAGGGCGGGGTGCTGCGGGACGCTCTGCATGTGGTAGCGGTGATGGTGGTGGTAGGGTGGGGGCGGCGTTTGCTGCTGCTGGTGCCCAGTGACACTGACTCCTCCTCCTCCACTGTTGCCGTGGCAATACTGGGCGTGCAATGCCTGGAGCTTGGATGGTCCCCCTCCCGAACCGCCTGCCCCTCCAACTCCTCCCGAGTCCGACTGGCCGAGGTTGGGCGATGGGGAGGGGCATGGGGAAGGGGAGGATGGGTGGGGGATGGGAGGCGCGGGGGCGGGGTAGTGGGGGGGTGATGATATCATCAGGGGACTCGGAGGACCCTGGGGAGTCGGCGATGTCATCGTCAGGGGACCAGGAACCTTGCCTCTGCGGCTGCCGAAGAAATTCCCCAGCAGGCCGCTGCCAGTCGGACCGCCGCCACCCGCCATCCCTCCTCCGACCCCAACCCCTCCCCCGCTCACGAGTGGGGAGGTAGCGATCCCCCCCTGGTTGTGACAGAGCCCCGGCCCACCCCCCACCCCTGTACCGGGGCTCTGAGTAGGGCGGTGCGGCCGGTAGGCTGCTGGAGACGAAGGGATCATCATGGGGCTGTAGGACAGACCTCCAGCAGGCAGGGGGCGCTGCTGGTGGGGCCGCGGGCTGCTAATAATGGAACCCTGAGAGCAGAATAAAGAAAAAGAAAGAAAAAGACAGAAGGAAAGAGAGTGAAATACAGAACTAGACTATTAATGAACAATATTCAACAGGTTAAATTGTTAGAGTGAGGGCAGTTGTGAAAACTCTTTCTTGTTGGTCTGAAGCGTCCCCACAGCTGTTGGTTTAGACATTCACGGCTCAATCATCAGGCCAAATGTTGAATGTCTGGTACTTTGGTTTATGATCAATAAATACCTGCAAAACTAATGACTAATTCCCATCAGCCTCTGCTTCAAGTTTGTATTTACTGCTCAGCAGCACGATGCTGACATCAGCATGTGACCAAATTTACACCTTTAATTTTGTTTTGCTTTGCTTTGCTCATTGACGGAGGTCACCTCTGACCTCTGACCTCTGAGCGTCATTGAACAAGCCAACAAGGAAGAGTCTCTTCTTCTTCCTCTTGCAGATGATTAATGGCTGCTTGAGTGATGGACACGGACACACATGCAGGAAAGGAGAGGAAGAGTGAGTGAAGTAGACACAGAACAACGGCAGCACGCGTTTTCTTTTCTTCGGATGGCGGCGGAAGGTTTTGCTTTGGCCACGCTACTAACTAATTTAACTGGTCGCCCCAACTACGGCTTCTTCTTCTCCTTCTCCAGGGAGGATGGACTAGGGTAACACTTTCCACAGTCTTAATTAACGCCACTCAGCTAAAATAATATCCAGCAAACCTTCACAATAAAGTTCCCACACGTTTCACTTTTAATTTCATGGTTTCGTTTTACTTCCTGTTCACCTTCTACGTTTCTTTCCTACTTTGATCCACTTCAATTTGGGCCCGTTTTTCATTATTGTTGGGAAGATGGATGATACTTTGGTACCCTGACCACTCTCGGCTATCTGACTGAGAAGAATGAGAAGCAGAAGGAGAAGAAACTGTTGGGGCGACTAATCAAAATAAGCGAATCCCTCCGTCTCCATCCTGGGAAAAGAAGACGCGTCATGGTGGCCTATTGGTTAAAACACATGCCACATAACTGCACCATCCTCGGTATGAAGGTCTTCACTTCCTGTTTCTACTGTCAGACTCTCAAAAATAAAACAGTTTGAACATCCAAAGCTGGAGTAATGGATCTGAAACACAAACCCCCGTGGAGGCATGCTTCAGCCTTAAGACTGGTGAAACGTCACGTTCACAAACTTCACAAACACATTTCAATCAGACGAACATGCAGTCACAGGTGTGATGTGCGATGTGCTGCAGCATGCTGGGAGGTCACATCATGCTTTCAGCCCCACCAAACTTACTTCAATGGTACTGTCCAATGAACCCACACTGTTCCTACGACCTCGCTTCCCTGTTACCCAATCAGAACGAAGCACGGTTAAAATCTGCTCACCAACAAACAGTTCCAGCTCGTCACTTCCTATAAAACCACAAACTGATGTTTTGTTTTTTGCATTTGTGTTTGTGTGCCGATTCGGACAGAGCCAGGCTAGCTGTTTCCACCTGCTTCCGGTCTTTTTGCTAAGCTACGCTAACTATACAGATTTCCAAAAACGATAAAATGATGAGCTATTTTTAGTAACATCTCCAGTGGTGGGATGTAACTAAGTACATTTACTCAAGTACTAATAAAGAAATTTTTTACTAGTTTATTTCCATTTTCTGTGACTTAATTCTTCTATCGCACCACATTTCAGGGAAAAAAAAAATTGCTTTGCAGATTAAGATTTGATTTTGAAACCTGCTACAACATTAAAGGGCTGCTTACACATTTGTGCATCAGTAATATTTTATATAAAATAACTGACGGAGCCTTAATGAGTATGTGTACTTTAAGTGCATTACTCGTGCATACTAATTTAGTGAATTCAAGACTTTTACTTGTGATTAACTTGGTGTAAGTTGCAAAAAAAAAAAACAATGACTGGCCAAAAATCAGCAGCAACACAGTTCGGGGCTGATCCTGATAATGATTTCTAAACATAATGTCTACCACTACTTATATCAGTGCATTGCTAATCGTTTTGGTAATCTATAAAGTTTCCACAGTGAAATCTTTCATATTTGTGTTGTATGTCTTGCAGCTGTCCAGCAGGTGGAGACAGAGCACCACAGCAACCCTCCAGACTTCCATCTTAGCCTGTTATATTACCATTTTAGATTTCATCACTATTTCATCAGTTGCATAAGACCACAGATGTAGGTTTGCTCTGAGTCAGTGAGTCATAAAAAAAATCTGCAGCAGTAAACAGAAACAGTAAAACATCCCATTTGCAGAAACTCAGTCACGTCTCAGGAGATCATTAAAAACATGTATCCTGTTATTTAACAGGTGGAGCAGCACACCTGAACCCTCACCTGTCTCTGAGAGGTCTCTCAGCGAGGAGCTGAGTGCCGTGCGTTTGAGTCCGTCCACCGAGGCGTACGTGTCATCCAGGCTCGGCCTTCCCAGAGTGCCGTTCACCACCTCGCTCTTCACAGGGCCGCCGGTATTGCCGCCCTGTGGCCCCCCACCTCCTGGCCCTCCGCCCGACAGCACACCGGGACGCATGACACCTTTCTGCTTCTCGAGCTCGGCTGCAGGGAGGGAGGGAAGAGGGGGAGGACGTTAGCACCACGGAGAGAAAATTAAAAACGGTCATCCATCACATGAGAGAAGTGCTGTCATATAAATCACATCTCCAGTGGTCACAGTCTGGGGTCATGATGCTGCTCACTGTTTCTCTGTTCCCTTTTAATATCTCTATATGTACCACTGCAGATGAAAACTAGCCTGCATGGCTAAATCTGGCACATTCAGGTGATGTTACACCAATGTTGTTCCTTCTTAAACTATTACCAGTAAAATGCTCTGCTATGTTTCCGCTACATTCATTTGTTCGGTTTATGTAGAGCTACATGCTAAAGTACTTCTACGACTACTGCTGCTACAAGTACAACAACTGCTAGTGTGTCTGCTATACGTTATACTACTAATGCTGTAATGCCAGTGCTACCACTGCTGCTGCTACTAGTACTGCTAGTGAGAGGCCACTAGGAAGAATAGGAGTTCTTATAATACATCCATGACAAAAAACAACAAAAAGAAGAAGTTAATGAAAATAATCAGGGAGTAAAAAGTATTTCTGCTGTGACAACATACACTGTACTGAATTTACCCTGTGAGCTGTTAAAGTTCAGATAATTTCATCCCTATTAAAATGATTTTAGCCAATCTTTGACAACAACCAGCCCACAACCACTGTTGGCAGGACCACTTACACTCCACCCGGTACTTCTCCATGTCCTGGACCTCTGCGATGCTCTCCCGGAGGTCGGAAGTGAAACGCGCTCGGTCCTGCTGGCTCGGAGCTGTGAAGACGATCAGCACCTTCCTCTCTCCTCCGGGATTGGCCGACGTCAGTCTGATACCGTGAGGGTAGTCTAGGTAAGACACACACACACACACACACACACACACACACACGTTACACACTGTTGCTGGTGATGACCATGAGGGACCAGGTGTGGATGAGGAGTAGTTGTGGAGGTTAGTCAGTTAGTCAGAGGGAGAGCAATAGATGGAGTAAAATAAGTTGTGAGTAAGAATGTGTGAGCCAAGGACATTTGGGTGGATGCTGTGTTGATGGAGAAATGTTTACAGAACAGGTTAAATTGGGCAACACAGGTGGACTGCAGCCAGGTATGGAGGCTGAGAGTGTGGCTTAAATGACCCACGCCACAACCGAGTGGAAGAATGGGAGGTGAAATAAAAATCCTTTTGCTGTTGACCCAGAGAGAGTCCAGGAGTTCGATGAAGTCTCCCATTAGAAGCTCAGAGGTCCGACATGGTGTGTCATTACATTCTAAGTGAAGGCCGAGGTTGCCTGATATCAGCACCTTTAAAAGCAGAAAGTCACCAAAACCATTTTCATTTTGGGAGAAAACTGTGCGTCCATGTAGGACCCCAACCTCAGATCACTGAGTGTAAGAAGAGAAAAAGGTTTTCAGGGCCGTTAAAGACAGACGACATGCCTGCACACACACACACACACCTTTTTACCTTCCTCCCACATGACACACACATACACACAGATACATTAAGCGCACCCGCCCACAGACAATACACACACAGCACTCAACCACCCACACGCACACATGAACACACACACACACACACACACCAGCAGTCGATGTAAGATTGTGCTGATGAATCATATGGGACAATCTGTCCTGGTCACAGTCATCACCACAGTCTGCCAAGTCCCATTTAGCTCCAACTGGAGAAGCAGGACTGTCAACAACAACAACAGCAGCAGCTAAACAACAACAACCGACCGACTGAACAACTAAACAGCCGCCTCTGCAGCTTCGGCGCACACTGACCACGCTGTCAGTGCCAAGGCGACGCACTGGATCCCCCAAATAACCCACTAACGACTGAATAATGTTGACCTTGTAATGTGATGCAATGTAATATAATGCAATGCAATAGCACAGAGTGGAGCTGACACAACACAGGGATCTGTGTGCAAGACTTTAACACTGATTCCATCGACTGAAATTATTATAATTATCTTTATTTAACTCCCCGACACACAGTTTCCCCTGTTTGTCCTTAAAGACGCAAAATCCATCTTATTCCAAATTACCTAATAGCATCATATACAGTATAAAAATCTGTACTAAGCTTCCAAAGTGAAGTGTTACTGATACTGATTTAGGTCCATGTTTCCCATCATCCCACCTACAAAGCTCTGATTGGTCAATTTTGATTTCAAGATATTGGCAGCAAGTCAGAGGGCAGCAATCAGGATGTTTTACTACCTTCGCTGCCATCTAGGCCCCATTTTTACATATTTTGGTGGATACAAACAGTGTTGGAATTGGCCCAGTAAATCGCCAAAACCGACAGCTGCACAACGGGCTGCAGCGTGATCCTTTGGGACAACTTCACCTGATCACAGTAGGTCCACTAGAAGTGCTTGTTTGATCCACTGACAGGCTCAGAGTGTTATTCTAAGTGTGTGACAGCATTATGGAAAGGATCCCTACAGAGAGAGACCTGGAAGATCCTTTTGGTTTAACCACAAACAGCCGTTCTGCTGGTTTGCTGCTGCCTCCATCGATTAGTTAGTTTGCTTGTTTTATTATGTGATCTGAACTAAGACGTCAAAGCCACACAATGATGGATAATGGTGCACATTTTCAGATGTTTCTCATGGAAGGCATTCACTCAGTTTTAAACATGAGAAGTGACAGAAAAATTAAAAAAAAGAGAGCTAGTGGGTAAAAATGCAAATGCTGCCCCCTTTCTTACCTCCACACAACCGACCAGTCACACAGCTTTGAGGTGGGTGTGGAAGCCGAACTGTTTACGTAAAATAAGAAATAATCAAAGGCTGTTCCTCCCCTTTTCCAGGGTCAGAAGCGTATGTGGGGGGGTTCTGAAACGACTGGACCAACTGTTGGGTGTGGTTAGATGTGGACAGAAGTGTGCTCAGTTTCACCTGTGACTGACGCTGCACTGCAGCGAGGAGAGAATCACCAACATTTCCAATTGCTCTTTAAGCGGTTAAAAATGTGAACATGGTTTCAGGCCTGCCATGATTTTGTGGGTTTGCTTGGATCCATTATAGTCAGCCCCCCCCTTTTTTTTTAAAAAAAATGGTGGAGATATGATTTTGGAGCTGAACTGTTGGGAGCGAGGCATCCTGTTCGCAGGTGCTGAGGCAGATTTGAAACGCCACCAACTCCAATCTGCTGCACAGAACTGAGAGCCAATTCTTCTCTGCTGAAATAGAGGCTTGGAAACCACACACACACACACACACACACACACACCACTCTGTATATGATTGTGTTAACATCATTATCGGAAAATGTGTCGGCTGAATGAGTCATGTTTTGAGGCATGCAGCTAAGCAGCCTTCTTTTCAGATTGACAGTCATATATTTAGGAAATCCTGTGATATGCTTCCACTGTGTTTTATTTGCGACGGGCTGTTGTTGTTTTCAGCGGAGCACTAACTGCACTCCTGCACGCTGACGATGCCTTACATGTAGAGAAAACGCTGGCAGACAGAGTATAATTTCAGTAATTGGAGAGGCTAGTAGTGTTGTTTTGCCAAGTGATTATTAACAGATTGTTGAGAACATTTCCAACTAGGACAGAGTCTCCAATTTTTTGTCCCACATGCATTTTTGGTCCATATTTCAAACGCACAATCAAGTGTCCCCGCTTTGTCCAAGCTAAAAACGTACTAGTTAGGATTTTCACAGCTTGTGGATGCAAAAATAACCGGCTGCAAACCCTCAGATGCATTTCTGCAAGCTCACTGCGAGTTCTTCACCCATAAATATGTGATGGCAGGCTTGAAAACACGAGGGACGACTCCTGAATCGTCAGGATTTGTTTTGCGAACCAAAGAAATCAACAATTTGACACAAAAACACTCAAAAAAAAAACCTATTTCATTGATCTGAAAATGATTTTCTTGTTGCTGCTATCAGAGCTGCATCCATAGCAACGGCCTGCTGAACAGAAATAACAGACTGTAGCATCAGAAGTGAGTGTTTAACAAAGCCGTGCAATAAAGCAGCTGAATCACTTTATAACCCGTAGCTCATCTCTGGGGGGGGGGCTCTTCAGGAAGTTTAGTGGCCACCATGTGCACACTATAACTCTACAGTAGACGCTTTACACACACATAATCTTTCCCTAATCTTGATAAAAAGATATTCATAACATGAACACAACACTTCATTTAAAAGGGAGCTCCTATTACCCACCTGTAACCTCTTTAACCCGGAAGAGCCCACAGGTGTCACACACCTTTTAAATATTCTGGAAATGTCCATTTACAGCTTTTATCCTTGAATTTAACTCCCTCAGTGACAGATACTGAACTTTCTGGTGCAGTCATGTGACCCAGTGACCATATCCAAGATGGCGGTCTGCCTGATTAACACCTGTGACACAACCAGCTGATTTTAAACAGCTTGTTTTAGTTATTAAAAGGGGAGTTTCAAACAGTTTAACAGCTCTAATCCTGTCCTAGATTATATTTAACCTGTCCTGACTGTATTTTTGGAAAACTTTGATGTGAAACAACTTCTAAAAATGATGCTGTGACATATTTAACATTACAGATCTCAAAAATGTTCATCATGTCCAGAGCTAAAAATCACCTCCTGCACCTACTGTCAAAGCTACATTGAAAACACAGAGCACACGCATTTAATTAAAATGACCAACTGAACATCCACCGCTCAGCTCTCTGCCATCGCAAAGCTGTGATCTGAACACTTTTTTAATTGGACGATAACTCTGTCACTCACTCTCCGATTTATATCGCTACCCCCACCAGACAGGAAGCAACCTAAGGGCGAGTTTCTAGTATCTCACTTCTCCCACTGGGATTTGGTCACGTGATCCTCCCTGGGTTTCAGGGGGGGGTGTCACCCTGAGGTTGGAACAGCCCCGCCTCTCTGGAGCTCAGGTTAGCTGTCCACGGCTGCAGGTGAGAGCTGTGCTGTCTCCAGCTGGAGGGGCGTGATCAGGGCGACCAGAGCATCCAAACACAGACGGTCCGAGCTCCTTCTCTGGACTGAACGTCTGCACATACTCTCAGCACAAGATGTCTAAAACATCACAGATGACAGGAAGCTGCCTTTCAGTGTCGAGGTGACACCGGGCTGTGCTCACACTGAGTCAGTAAACGTTGCTGTGTAAGATATCAGGGTCTCCAGAGAGTGACGTTCCATCATATAATACTAATAATGTTATTTCGGTAGACATCAGCCAGCCCTATAACGCCGTGGCTGCTCTTGGATTAGTGATAGCTCCCTCCCAAGGGACTGTTTGTTCCACCGTCCCTTTAACTGCTCTACATCGCGAAATTGCACGCTGCATGACTTTTTCACCCTCATGAAACGAGCAACAACTCCATCCTCTCTCCACATACTCCGAAGTGAAGCTACGCCTGAACATAGAGGACACGCTGGATCCTCAACTGTCCATTTACCACATTATAACATGTGTATCAGTGCGTGTGTGTGTGTGTGTCTTGTCAGTGGGCCTGCTGACTGCGGGGGTAAAAATAGTGAGAGTTGAGCAAGTGCAAAATAGAAATAGAGATATGAAAAATAAAGCGGAGAGAGAGAGAGAGGCTGAGACAGATGGAGGAAGCAGATGGACGAGAGGAGATGGAGAGAGAATGAGGGAGACAGAGGGAGAAAGAGATAAACAGAGAGAGAGAGAGAGAGAGAGAGAGAGAGCATCACTTACAGGTGTTTTGGAAGGTGTGGACCTGCATGTCCAACAGAGGAAATGATTGTCTGAAACTGTACGTCACTGAAGTCTTCTTCTTCTGGAAGATCTTCGTCACCTGAGGAGGAGGAGGAGGAGGAGACGAGCAGAGAGGGATTGGGAAGAGATAGAGGAGGAAGTCGTGGCAGAAAGGAGAATAGAGAGAGAGAGAAAAGGGAGGGGGGAGAAGAGGAAACAGCAGAGGAGACAAAGGAGTGTGTGATTATGCTAATCGTCATCTGTTTTTGTTCCTTTGCTTCATTTTGAGGTGAGAAGTTTTTAAAATCACCAAGTGAGACATTTTCATTTTCTTTTCCTCCAGAAAACACTTTTCACTGCTTATCTGTTGTCGCACTGAATAAATAACAGAAAAAAGGGATTAATCAATAATGAACTGAGAGTCAGAGTCACGCCATCCTCTGCTTCAGATCATTATTTAAAGCACACGTTGGTGTTGAAGCTGGTCACTGACCTCTACATCCATAACCTCTGTGTGTGTGAATAAATAATGTCATTATCAGAAGTCAGTGGTGCTACGCGTGCTCTGGGACGGTTTATTTAACAATTAGAATCAATTTTATCAATCAATCAATTGGGTGGAAGAAGAAGGGATATAAGGGTTCTAGTTTGGTCTAAAACAAAGAGTCACTGAACTGATAATAGGTAATAAATGATGCAGGAAACCACAATCAAAATATTTCAAAGTCAGTTTCAATTCTGTATAAAAGTAGAAATTTTCTAAGTGAAGCCAACTCACTGTGTGAAATACAGACTAAACAAACACGAATCCCATTTTCATACAGAAGAGCCTTAAGAGCTGTAATAAATCACGTCAAATCCTCCGAAATGTGTCCAGAGCTAAAAATCACCTGAAGTGTGAAATGTCAAAGCTACAGTAAGTGGAGCACAAGTTTAATAAAAAATGTTGAATATATATTTTATTGATGATCAGAAAGCCACACTTGCTCCAGTGTGACAGGATGCTGTTGCTGCTGTAGCTGCAGCTAGTTTAGTTTTGTGCTATTTTGTTGTCAGCTGTACTATTTCAGTATTTTAAAGGTCCCATATTGTGTAAAATGCACATTTTAATGTCTTTTCAACATAAATATGTGGTGAGCAAAGACCATCGTCTCTCTTTTCCTCCTCCTCCATTTTCAGTTAGGTTTAGAAAACAGCTGAAACATCTGTGAGTCTAAACCTGACTTTAAAATGGGCTGAATGTGGGGCCTTTAAATGTTTAAGGTTAAAATCTTAACATTTAAATTGAGCTTTTCCTCCTAAACAGTGAGCTCCTTTAGCTTTTGGTTTGTGTTTCTTTACGTTTCTGCTGCTCCAGACAAAAACACCGGATTACTGCCTGAGCCAAACACAGCAGCTGACAGTGTTTCCAGCTAAACAGCCGTACAGCAGCATGAACGACCGACTGGACAAGAAGTAGAGCTGCTGGTCATGTGATCGATGTGTGATCGGCGAGCTTCAGCTGAAGTAGGATTACAGCACGTACTTTCTGTTGCTTCTCATGATGTGACTTCAGTGTTGGGAGCAGAAAAATGTGACGTTTCAGGAATAAAATATACAGAAAGAGAGAGAGAGACTTGTCAGGTAAACCTTGTTGACAAATCCTGCTTGGGTTTCCTACTTAGGATTCCATTTATTTGCATTTTCTCTAACGGGAATTCAGACTTTCTGACATTTCTGGAGCACGGCGTTAAACAGGACCAGGGCATTATGGGATAAACTGGTGTTACGGTAGCACAATCACTTTATCTCCCATGGGAGAAAATCCTTGGGCTCTGTAGAAGCCGGGACCCAAACTGGTCCCAAAATAGTGCAGTAATACAAACACCCACACACACAAGAGGGCCGGAGTGGGTCTGCGTAAAGCAACTCTCTTCTCCATCTAAACCCACAACCGACGGCAAAGACGTTCACCTCTAGTGCAAATGCTTACTGTACATGCACACACACACACACACACACACACACACACACACACACACACAGAGGAGGGTATTGATTACCATCAGCAGGTCATTGAACAGGAAGACTTCCCTCTGGTGGACTCCGCTCCTCTGAGCTCTGTTCGGATCGGGAACCTCGAACAGCTGGCAGCAGCACACCAGCCTGCGATGAGGCAGGGACAGCACCTGCAACACACACACACACACACACACACACACACACACACACACACACACACACTTATATAGCAATTGGAAAATCTTCATATTAAAGAATAACTCTGGCATTTTTAAACATAAACAAATAACTGATGGAGGCAGCAGCAGACCAGCAGCTCCTGTGTCCTGAGCCTCTTCAAAGACACCAGACTCCATTAACAAAAACAGTAATTTTACCTTTCAGAAGGCAGAAGTTGCTGGTCTACTGCCGCCTTGTTTGGTTAATTTGTTTGACTTGTTGTGTGACTTTGGTGTTTTCAAGGGTTAATTTGGATCCAGTACAATATTTGAGTAACATACAATAACACAAACAAAGTAATTTATCGAGGCAGCAGCAGACCAGCAACTCCTGTGTCCTGTGTGGTAAAATCCCTGTTTTAGTGAATGTAGTCTGGTGTGTGTGCAGAGAGCGATATAACGGCTGTTTGTGGTTAAACCAAAAGGATCTTCCAGGTCTCTCTCTGTAGGGATCCTTTCCATGATGCTGTCACACACTCAGAATAACACTCTGAGCCTGTCAGTGGATCAAACAAGCTCTTTTAGTGGACCTACTGTGATCAGGTGCAGCTATCCCAAAGGATCACGTTGTAGCCATTGCAGCCCGTTTGGTGGCTGCTGGCTGAGGTGATCTACTGGACCAGTTCCAATAATCAAAGAATAATATGTAATATGAGTTTAATCACTTGACTATTTGGTCGACAAGTTATCAGAAAAGAGGGAGAAGGTGACATCTTGTTCAGAGTGAGTTGAATCAGATTCGATCATTTATACACAAACATACCGGAGTCATTCTTTAATGTTGTGATACTGATTTCGACCTTATCAGTAAAATATCACCTAATCATCAACTAATTGTTCTTAAAAGGAAAACAATTAAGAGATACAAGAAAGCTCTAAACGTTCAGCCTCTAGTTTTTCCTCAAAATATCTTCCATTTTCTTCAGTAGCTTCAGAGAGTTTAAAGCTGTTTGTCTGAGATGTCGGAGGATCTTACAGGCTTCTTGCCGACCACCATCCTCTCCACTGCCTGGACCTGTGACACGTGGTCGTCATTGGTCCTCAGCTCCCATTTCTGGATCCTCCCGTAGATCGCCACCAGCAGGTCCCTGGGGATGTCCTGACCGTTATCCACCCCTGAGGGAAACACGCGGTCAGATTCGGACATGAAACCATAATGATGTAAAAGCAGCAAACCTGACCAGCTATAAACTATTTGTATCCTCCCTGTCATTTCAGGGTTAACTGGTTTCTTTAGACTCACACCTCACAACCTGTCAATCAAACAGTCATAATCTAATCAAAGGCAGCTCTGATTGATTGTGATTGATTTTACATTTTCTTGGAGAAACAATATTTCTGCCTGCAGTGAAGAAATACTCCAAAATGTTACTGAACCAAAACTATATTTACTGCTTGTTGATTGATTCCACCAAAGGATTGATTAAGTCTTACCTATAACGATTCATCATAACCTATTAAATGGTAAATGGTAAATGGTCTGTATTTGTATAGCGCCTTTTTAGTTATTTTGTATTATTGATCTGAATCTGCAAAATCATCAAGTGAAGTAAAAGTAGCTCAAAACTGCACTTGATGTACTGAGTTACTGTCTACTACTGCTGAAGTAGATTTTACAATTAAAATAAAAACACAGGATTTTTAAAAGAACTCAGACAAACTCCTGTGTCCTGTGAGGTAAAATCCCTGTTTTAGTGAATGTAGTCTGGTGTGTGTGCAGAGAGCGATATAACGGCTGTTTGTGGTTAAACCAAAAGGATCTTCCAGGTCTCTCTCTGTAGGGATCCTTTCCATGATGCTGTCACACACTTAGAATAACACTCTGAGCCTTTCAGTGGCTAAAACAAGCACAAGTTTTTGTAGTTATTAGTCATTTAGACAGCAAATATGCACAAATAAAGCCCAGGTTTAAAAACTGAGCTCTGCTTTAAAGCTCTTATGAAGCTTTGTAAATGTTAGTTTTTCTTCCTTTTTTTGCCAAATTCTTATTTCAGCACATCACCTGATCGGTTTTGACCAAACTCTGACCGTTAGGAGTGATGACTGCTCTTTTCTAACTACTGGTTTTAAATTTTTTCCAGACCTGCAGCATTTAAGACAAACTACAAGAGGTGGAGATGATCTGCAGACTGACCCCGCAGGTTCTTGATAAAGTCCTCGAGCTTCATCTTCCTCTCTGGCTTGACGTTGGGGCTGTACATGTCCGTGTTGAGGAGGATGATGGCAAAGGCCAGGATGAAGATGGTGTCTGGATTCTGGAACTGCCGGATCAGCACCGGGTTACAAACGCAGTACCGCTGACTGGAGAGGGAGAGGACACGACAAAAGACATCACAAACGCTGCCGACAGGTCACTGAATCCTCTCTGGGATTCAAACCTGTGATGCAGTTTAGTACCTGAAGGCCTCCACCAGTCGCTCCACTCGCTGAGCTTCACCCTGAACTTTGATCTGAGCCTGGAACTTCCTCAGAGCATCATCTAGATCCATCCCTGAGAAATCCATCTCATCCAGAACACAGCTGCAGACAAACACAGGCAAGCATTGTAAATGTTCACACAAAGCAAAACCAAGCCACCATCAGCTCTTGTGAGTGTTTGCTCACTCGAGGACGTCCTTGTTGAACTGCTGCCGGCTGCCCAGGAACTCTCCAATCATCTGTCGGCTCAGTCCTTTCCTCTCCAGGATGAACCTGGCGATGCCCACCGGCGTGTCCGACACAAAGCCCCTCTCGATCAGGTACTGGATCCCCTTCTCCGGCTTCCTGCAGCAAAGACAGGACAAGTTTTTCCCCTTATCTTTTTTTTGTTTTTAATTCCTTTCCTGTCTCCTTTATTTTATTTCACCTCGGCTCTGTTTTGAGGTGTTTCCGCCGTATAAGCCTGCACAAAAGTATGGCATGTTGGGGGGGCGTTGGTCATCTTTGCACCACGTGCTAATGAGTGCTGATGTCTTAACTTACAAAAATAAAGGCAGAAGGAAATTTACTCTTTTTTAGCACACAGGATGGACCAACTGCAGCAGCCGCTCCCCTTTAATATCATACAGATATTACAGGAGCACCAGAGGCAGCAGGGGGTCTCTAAGTCACTTTAATCTATACAGAACTGACTACTTCCAGAGGTCCGTCTGCAGCTTCAGCACCATGGATTCATACACGCACAGCAGAGATACGGAGGAAGATGCATCCTGATCGTTCTGCTAACAAGAGGGAGTCATCCTCCCCCATCTACACAAAAAAATCATCTAATAATAATCATCATCTGAAGTGTCGACTGTGGCTCACTCCCAAAAGAGAAACGGTTTCACATTTACAACAACAAATTTGTCAAGAAACAAAGTGCTTTTCAGTTGTGCTTTGTGATCAATGAAAATGTTTGTCTATTATGTCTGACTCATGTGTGTCATTTTCACTATGCAGCAGATCGTTGCAGTAAATGTGCGTTCCTGTAATCGCTGCATGAAGATTTGGTTTTGAAGGACTGCTCCAACATTTCACAAGTGAATGAAACGGCACAAATCTTAACGATACTTGGCGTGCAGAACTGGGATCGTGATGGGAACATTTTGAAGTGTCTAGAAAAGCCTTTTCTCCCACATTGTTCCAAAATGTGGACGTGCGCCGGCAAAGAAGCGGCAGAAAAAACAGCAAGCAGTGAGATTTGTAGTGAACGTTTAAAAAATGAGAAGCAGCATCTGCTCCAAGTCTCAGCTTTTAAATCAGGGATTAAAACTTTCCTGTTTGCATTTTATCAGGTAAACCTGACACTGTTTCTGCACTGTAGTTTTTATTACACTCTCTAATCTGTTTAATTCTATTGCAGCTCATTGTTTTATGGTTTAAATCCTATTCATGTATTAATTTGTATTCATTTTAGCTGTATAAGACCACAAACACTGATGCTGACTTCACACTACGTGACAGTTTTGTCGATATCACTGCAGCAGATTAAGATTAAGAGGTCGTATTGTCAAATCAAACTACACGAACATGAACACACCCCCATATGTAACCAGGATTTTCTGGACGTGTGTGTTCAGAGGGTGACACCCACAGGAGGGCTTCACTTGGTAAAACTTTCCCGATCATCAGGAAACAGTAACAGGCTAACTGACATGCATCCCTCCTCCTTCTGCTCTGCACTCTGGGCTCCTATTTCAGTGAGAGGACAAACACTAAACCTTACATGCTCGTCATGTTGTTAGGATGCTGTGAGGCTACATGGGATAAAGCTGTTATTTTGCCCTGTTTTTTTAGATTCCCAGTGCCGTCTGCCTGGTTGGGGTGGGCTTGTGACGTGCAAAGGAGTTATTTTCAGTGTCTTGCATCACTAGAATCAGTTCATGAGAAAGATTCGTACAAAAGATTTGTTCACTGAATCAGAACTGGAGCTCTCAAACTCTTCTTATAATTCATGATATTTTACAAGTTTCCCTGCTAAATATCAGAGATCAGTGCTGGTTTTCAATGTGTTTTAAGTCTTTTAACTGATCTACATTTTAAATTACTCTTGAACTTGCTGGGCCGTCAGTGGATGATGTGCACCACTTCCTCGCAGTGAGCCACCTGTTTTCCCAACTCGCTGTGAACGAATGAGCTGGATCACTCCCTCACTGAGCGGATGTATCCCTGCACGCTCGCCTGCAACTGACTGAGAGCTCGACAGCAGAGAAATGAGCGAATCGCTTCAGCACAGCTCGTTCACTCAAAAGGGTGTACTGTCAAAGATCCTCTAAAACTAAAGATGGCTCACTACAGATCTGAAACAGTGTCCACTTCCTGTCTCCTGAGTGGGCGTGGCCTCCTGGTGGTGAAGGTGGTGTGGATGGAGGGAAGCAGGCGGGGCTGTGGGAGCATCAATAACCTATCAATGATCTATGTGAACACCAGCTGACTCCGAGCTGTTCAGTGTTTAACATCAGTCAGACTGGAGCTCAGTGCAGGTTGTAGTCAGCTGTTGTTCAGGCTGACAGACTGTCTGCAAACAGCTGTTAGCCTGTTAGCTTCCACGCTAACAAGCTCTGGACTCCAGCGGCTGATAAAAGCAGCAGGTGCAGCAGGTGCAGTAGGTGCAGCAGGTGCAGAGTGACTAGTGCAGCAGCCTCCCGCCACAGAAGCTTCAGAAACGATATATCTGTGCTGCCAGATCTTGTGAGAATAAGATGCTCACTCAGAGCTCATCTCCTCCTCATGTGTCCGTCTCTAAAGTCCATGTCAGAGTCTCAGTGTTCAGAAGATCTGTGTCCTGTTAAACTGCCTCCAGTATTCACTTTGGTCACTTTGGGGCCAAAGAATCGATCAGAATCTGCGTTCACGTTCACGCCTGACTGAACAGACTCTGCTGAAGGGGGCGGGGCTGAGCTCAGACCACCTGACACAGATACAGGAAGTGACTCATCAGTGGGCCGGCTCGCTCTCTCTCTGATTAGGTTCATATAGACACACTTACTTGTTGAACAGGTTGAGTCCGATGCGGTACTGCCGCCGCTGCACCACGTCGTTGTTGAAGGCGGGTGAGTCCCAGCTGTGGCGGCTCTCTCTCTGATAGGTCTGCTTCCCCAGCGCGGCTCCTCCGATTGGCTCCCGCAGGCTGTCGCGTGACGAGGAGCCGGAGCTGCAGTTGTTGACCGTTGTGTCGTCGTTGGAGTTGGTGGTGGTGGAGTTGACGCTCTCGTTGTCTCCGTCTGAGCAGAGCAGGTGGTGGTGGTGCAGGTGGGGGTGGTGGCCGTGGTGCTGCTGCTGCTGCGCCTCCATGTTTTGGAGCGCGGAGGAGGACGAGGAGGACAGCGGTGAAGGTGTAAGCGGCGGCGGCAGTGGCGAGAGAGGTGTGAGTGGTGGCACAGGGGAGGGCAGCGGGGAGGAGGGGGGTTCTGGGTAACCGTGGGGGAGGTGGTGGTGCTGGTGGTGCAGGTGGTGGTAATGGTGTTGGGCGAAGTGGTGAGCGTGCTGGATGTACGGGCTGCCGCTGTGCATGTGTTGCATGTGCATCATGTGAGGCTGGTTGTACTGCGGGTGGTGGTGGAGGATGGTGGGTAGATGTGGGATGGGCGATGGGTGAGGGTGGGGGTGCGAGTGAGGGTGTTGGAGTGGGTGAGGGAGCGGGTGAGGGAGTGGGTGAGGCGGCAGGGCCCGGGCTGAAGGCATCGGTAAAGGGACGTTAGCGGGGCTGCGAGTCTGTCCCTGCGCCGTGGCGACCGAGCGGCCGTTTGGTTTGTGTTTGATCGTTCCCTGCGGAGAGTCGGCTTCACTGCTTCCTCCTCCTCCCCCTCGCTCGTCTTCTCCACTCTCTCCTTCCCCTCCTCCTCCTCCTCCTCCTCCTCCCCTCCTTTCCCTCTCTCCTCCTCGCTCCACTCCTGACGGCTCCTGTTCGTACACCAGGCGTCCGATAGAGCCTCGCTCTGACCTGCAGGTCGGAACAACAAAGTTCATATTAAAGAATAATTCCAGACGTGGTGAAAACTTTTTCTACATTTAAAAGAAGTGCATATTGTTATATGACTCATTCCTACATCTGCAAAAATAAAACTTTTAATCTCACACAGGCAAATACACCTGATTAAACAGCTCCACATCACGATTAACTTTGGTAACTTAGAGAGTTATTCTAGATACCCAACAGCATGAGAGATGGAGGCCTGGAAGACCAGTTTTACCGCTACATTCGAAGCCCGCTGACAAAAAAAGTCATTTAACCTCACAGAACACATGATTTTAGTAATCAGTAATGCTTCGCTGCCAAGAATGACCTTAGTAACTGATACCAATGGAAATAAATAACATAAATATATAGTATGTAACTCTGTGTATGTACTGTGCTTTAGTACAATATAAAGGTATCTTTATATTGTACTATATTGTATCTAGGGGTCTTAATTTAACGCTCAGGAAGAAGCCATTTTGCATTATGAGTAGTTTTACTTTACAGAATATCTTTATAGTTTACTACTTAATACTTTTACTAACAGTAAATACACAAGTGTCCTATAACCACAGTGTAATCAACACCAGCATCTTTAAACAAGCATGTGAGCTCATTAGAAGCTCTGTGATTGGCTGTGCTGACCTGTCACTCATGTCCACTGAGCTGTCACTGGGCGGTTCGATAGTCAGGACGGGGAGGTGTCCTCCTCCTCCTCCCCCTCCTCCTGCCCTCCCTCTGTACTCCCCTCGACACTCTGTGCAGGGGGTGCTGCTCCTCCGGCTGTTGCTGCTGCCTCCCTCTGTCTCTCTGCTGTCCTCCCTCCCCCCTGCACCTCCTCCTCCTCCGCCTCCTCCCCAGTACTCTGTGTCGGAGCTGGAGGCGGGGCGGGAGAGTGGCGAGGAGGGCGGGCGGGAGAGTGGCGAGGAGGGGAGGCAGCCCTCGTCCATGTAGAGGGTGACATCGCTGAAGGAGGTGGCGTTGCTGTCCTCGTGCATGGCGGCGCCTCCCCCCACGCCTCCTCTCACTCCCACTCCTCCCACCCGGCCTGCCAAGCGTCGGGAGGATGGGTTGGTGTTGCGCCATGCACACTCCCTGTAGTCCTCATCCTCGTCCTCCTCCTCGTCCTCCTCCCCTTCCTCCTCCTCCTCTTCCTCTTCTTCATCTCCCTCCTCCTCGTCCTCCTCCTCATCGTCCTCCTCGCCTTCTCCTCCCACTTCCTGTGAGTCTTCACGGCCAGACTGGCAGGTGAGGGAGTCGTCCATGGAGTCGGCCAACGACTTCACCTGCAGTGGAGCACAGAGGCGGAAACTAAACCCAAACACGAACAAACACACATTCACCTCAAGCACAAGGAGAGCTTAAGGTTTAAATTAGAGAAGGCTGTACTTCTAATTTACCTTCTTTTTAGACTTCAAGGTTTTTTTTTAGTAAGAAACCCCTAAGATGCCTTTTTTTTTAGTACTTTACTCTCTTGGTAATATTTCCAAGTTCAAGAATGAACTTTGAAGCTCAAATCTCCAAAGAATGTTGAGTTTCATTGAAGTATCACCTGAGTACCAACTTTTATTTGAGGTCTTACAGTAAAAAAGCAATTTCTGCTGTAATGTCCACACACACACACACACACACACACACTCTCTCTCTCTCTCTCACGCACACACCTGTGCTCATATCATGGACTGTATAATAGAAGTGGACATGGCCACAGAAATGTCACCACCATCGTTTTGAAGCCTCGAGTTTGGCTTTACAGGCGTCGCCATCTTGGTTTTTTGGAACCAGAAGTGTTTGTTTCATGAAGGCCGCCTCTGATTGGTTGGTCACAGTTTTCCTCTAAATGGGACCATAATCTACTAAATGAACATCCTGCTGTGTTGATGAAGACTGTAAACTAGAGACTGAGACCAGAAACTCATCAGGAAAATGTCATTTTCTCATAGACTTACATTCATTCATAGAAAGAATGGAGGTTTACGACTTGGATTCACTTCTCAGATCTGGAAGCGACGTCCACTTCTTCTATACAGTCTGTGGTTCATGAGCACCTTTAATGCTAAATGTCATCACGCGTGGTTACCTGCTTGGAGAAGGAGTCGTCCATGTCTGCTGTGTCGTCTGAGCCCTGCTGACCTGCTGACCCCTGACCCTGAGGCTGTCGGTCATCAAACGAGTACTGGACCAAAGAAGAACAAACAAACAAACATGTAGCGTCACATCTACACATGCTGCATACACAGTATCTGTGTGTGTGTGTGTACCTGCATCCTCATGTTGGACAGGATGATGCGGCGGGTCATCCTGCTCTCCGAGGCCGAGCTGCGAAGCCTCTCGAAGTTCTTGTTCATGCGGTACTGCCTGAACGCCGTCTGGATCGTTCTCGCTGCCCGCCGGGACACAAACTGGCCCCCGTACTTCCTCTCCAGCATCTCCACCTATCAGATGGCACCGTCACACAGAGGCAACCAATCAGGGAGCAGGCTCCACAGCCACCGCGTGATGATAATATCACCGATCACACTGAAGCCAATGGAAAGCTCCTACTGTGGAGAGCTGAGTGTAGGAGTGATAATATCAGCATAAGGATATAAAAATAAGAGTCTGACCTCTGCAGGAGTAATAACATCCACTGAAGGCCCGGATCTAATATAGTAACATATGTACAGTTATGTCATTTCTTTGATCTTTATCTGTAGTGTGGCCTATTTTGTCTCACTAACTAAATAAGTCGAGCAAGTTTATTTCAGGATCTTCAAACGTTGACATTTTTAACTTTAACTTTAACTGTTCTTTCGATGGATCCAGTAGTTTCTGTAAACCTGAATGTGCTGACTTCCATAACGATAAACAAGCTCAGGGCTGAAACAACTGTCAATTAGTCTGTTGATCATTCTCTGGATAAATGGATTCGTTGTTTGGTCTATAAAACGCTGATCAGTGTCAGATCAAATGTCTCCAAACCCAAAGACTCAGTTTACTGTCACAGAGGAGCAAAGACACCAGAAAATATTCACATTTAAGAAGCTGAAATCACAGAATTATGACTCTTTTTCTTACTGAACTGATGAAGATAGTTAGTGATTGATTTGCTAATTGATCATACATCTTGTTTAAACTGTTTTAATCTAACTTAATGAAGCTGCATTATAAAATCTCTCTTAAAAATATAATATTACTGCTATAATATCAGTCAAACAACTGATGTTTTGACACAATAAAGAAGTAGCTGAGGTTTCTGTTGACAGAAATAAGACGCCTGGTGTTTGCACACATCGCACAGACAGCAGCACAGACTACAGACAGACAGGAAGAACTGATGTGGGACTAAAAGTGCATCAATGGTGGTAAAGAGGACGGGAACATCCTGACGTTGAGTCCACGGGTGGTCGAGGGACGTTTCTGCACATGTTCACTTCGTACCTTCTTGTCCTGGAGGTCTGTAGAGAGCTCATAGCTGTCGGATAGCGCCTTGCAGCGTTTGCTCTCCTCCTCCTCTTGCTTGCGGAGCGCCAGGCTGGCCGGCTGGTGTCGGCTGCGCTGAGCCCAGGCAAGGCTCGCCGGGCTGGGGGGGGAGATGGGAGAGCTACCCTGGAGGAGGAGGAGGAGACAGGCAGTCAGTGTTAGTTTAGGTATTCTCCATCTCAGGCGAGGATCAGTTTGTTTCAGGTGTTTCAGATTCATACCCTGGAGTCGCTGGTAAGGACAGTGTCGAGATTAAAAAGTTGAATCTTAAATCAGGACCAATCGGTCCCATCTCCAGGCGCCCACTTGTGTCCAAATAATAATAATCGTCTGCACACAGATTCTGTCTTACTTGGACAATAACAACATCACAGAGAATCAGGCCTCGGGGCTTCGACAGTGAAGACTCTCATGACCTCCTGTTGTCCTTAGACTGTGGTGAACGCGCCACTGTGCCATGTTTTGGTTGTTCTATTTCATTTGAACGTCTTAAGGACCAGGCTGGCATCCAGGGCACTGAACTCAAGGGGTTTGGGACCCTTGAAGCACCCACAGGTACCTTATTACTGTTATTTTTTTTACTGTTGCTTGCTTATTGTTGGTCAGTTCCCATTCTGTTTTTGATCAACTCCGATGCTCCCCAGCTCAGTATCCTCTTAGTATGACACATGAACCCTGACCCTGACGTCTAAATCCAACCACACCCCCACCCAAATGCCTGATCCTCACCTGACCCTGATCTCTGTGCCTAGTCCAATCCAGTTTACCATCGTATGGGAGCAGTTGCTCACAAGCAAGGGAACAGAAGGTGACATCAAAAGGGACAGAAAGATTGAATGAAACTGTAAAGACGATACTTTTCATCAGTAATGAAGAGGTAAACGTGCGTCTTATGTGGCGTCTTGGGGAAATATAGCTGTCACGTTCCCACTAGGTGCCAAATAAATGACCCCCAGAGTGGCACTCACCTGTTATGATGTAGATAACTCCATCAGATTTGTGATCTGACACACACACACACAGATCTACAGACCTGCAAGTCTGGAGCCAAACACACTTTAGTTCTTAAACTGGAGCTCCAGCAGACCTGTTGTGTTTTTGCATTTGAGGGTTTTGTACCTGTGTGTGTGTGTGGGAGGCTCCCAGGGGCCCGCTGGTTGAGGCGGAGCCGTAGGGGTCACAGGGGCTGGAGAGGGGGCTGTTGCTATAGCGATGGAAGGGAGGCGGGTGGCCAAAGGACGAATCAGAGAAAGTGAGCGCCTCCGGACACTGAGGGTCGCCCTCCACACTGAGAGAGAGAGAGGGGGAGAGAGGGGGAGGGTTATCCATCTGCTAATGTTGATGCTATCAGGTGAAATCTTGTCCTGCGATGGTTCAGTAACATGCTTGTTTCCTGGAACGCTTCAAGTGAAATAAACGGAAATATGAAGCTCAAAGATGGAGAGAAACAATCAAAGACAAAGAAAGATGTTATTTTTCAAAAGGAAATTAGGATGGAAGGAGAGAGGAGAGGAGAGGAGAGGAGGAAACTAGAGAACCAGATGAGATCAGACAAACTGGAAAAAATAGACTAAACTGGACTAAACCAGACTACCTGGATCAAACCAGACTAACTGGACCAAACCAGACTAACTGGACTAAATCAGACTAAACTGGACTTGGACCAGATCAGACATGAACAGAGTAGATAAAACTGATCAGGTGACAGTGAGAAGCTCATTGATCACTGAGGGACACTTTACTGTCAGAGAACCAGGAGGAGACGAAGACGTGTGCGTGTGTGTGTATGTGTGTGTATGATCATCAAAGGGGCTCTTCAGTGTTAATCTAAGACACGCGTGAAGCTGGCACTGAAGCTAACGTGGGCGCTGCCAACACACACACACACACACACACACACACACACACACACACACACTGAGTCACATGAGGGTGACTCATGGTAACAGCAGTGTGTATGTGTGTGCGTATGTGTGTGTGGGGGGGTGTACAGTGTATGTGAATGTGGGTGTACAGCGTGTTGCGTTTGTGAGAGACCCAGCATGAGTGTGTGGGAGACAATGGATGTGTGTGTGTGTGTGTGTGTGTGTGTGTGTGAGAGAGAGAGAGAGAGAGCAAGAACTAGAAGCTAAACACATTATTCTGGGATGATGTGGCGTTTACATCCCCTCATCCCTCCAAACTTGGGTGTATTAAATTCACACACACACACACACACACACACACACACACACACACACACACACACACACACACCACTCATAAATAAATCCCAGTGAGGCGCTGCAGTAAAAACTGAGAGGACGGTACTCTAGATAATTGCTAACTGTCTCTCTTGCTCTTTCCTCTTCATCCTCATCATCCTCCTCTCTCACTCTCCTCCATCATTTGCCTTCTCCACTTCTTTTTCCTTCTCTTCTCTTCTCTACAACGCATTCTCAGCGGCTCTTTTCTCTTCCCTTTCTTTGGCTCCTCTAATTTACTCCTTTCCTCTTTCCTTCCCTTTTTCATCCTCTAACTTGCTCTTCTCACCTCCACTATCGTGACCTTTCCTTCTCTCTAGTTTCTTATCCTCTTTCCTTTACACCACTGACAGGCTCAGATTGTGTGAAGTGTGTGACAGCATCATGGAAAGGATCCCTACAGAGAGAGACCTGGAAGATCCTTTTGGTTTAACCACAAACAGCCGTTATATCGTTCTCTGCACACACACCAGACTACATTCACAAAAACACTGATTTTACCTCACAGAACACAGGAGCTGCTGGTCTGCTGCTGCCTCAATCAGTTAGTTTATTGATGCTATTGTGTGTCACACAAATATTGTGTTGGATCCGAACTAACCCTTTAAAACACCAAAGTCACACAATAACACAATCAACCTAACTGATTGAGACAGCTGTAGACCAGCAACTCCCTTGTAAAAATTACTATTTTTCTCAATGGAGTCTGGTGGCTTTGTATCGAGCCATATAGCAACTATTTCTGGTAAAACAAAAAGGATCTTCCAGGTCTCTCTCTGTGGGGATCCCTCCTATAATGTTGTCGGTCACTTAGAATAACAATCTGAACCTGTCAGTGGCTTTAATGGACGTACTTTGATCAGGTGCAGTTGCCCCAAAGCATCACGTTACAGCCACTCTTGTTTGTTCGCTGCCCAATCTGGGCTGCTGATCTGCTGGACCAGTTCCACATTTATCCTCTGTGTTTCCTTTGCTTTCATGCTCTCCCTCCCCTCGCTGTCCTGTCCTGTCCTGTCCTGTCCTGAGCAGCTGCAGGGTTGAACTGAGGTGAGGTGTGTTTGATTTAAACCCCAGCCCTGCCCTGCGCTGGGCACCACGCTGGCTGCCTCCTCTGGCAGGCTGCTGGTCACACGGCAAACTTCAGGTGACCCTGACATTAAAAAAAAAACAACCATCACATGATGTGCCAGGATTTATTTTTTTAACATCTGTCTCCATCTTTGCTGCTTGGCACTCATTGGCAGTATTTATCTTGTCCCGACCAATTCGCAAAATCAGAAAAGAAAAACTTCACCTGAATTCGTTGGTCTTAAGACCTGTTTGCATGTTCAATTAGATATCAAGGATGTTTTTTTCAGTGCATTACTGGTATTTTTGTAAACTTCCTGGCACTGGAGATGGGGGCTACATACAGGGTGCCCTAAAATACTGCTGAAGGTTGTTGGGGCTATAGACATATATAATCTCTAAATATCATTCTGTTATTGTTCTAACAGAACAATATGGAATTAAACTCTCAAGGTTATTTAAAGTATCTGAAGTATGTAAGGAAACAAACAACAACAATATAGAAATATAATAAAGTCTATGTCCTTGACTTGATCATGTCTGACTTTCACAGTAAGCTTGAAACACTCAAACTAATTTCCACCAGACCAGACATAAACACACAGCATAAAACATGACACTGACTGATAAAGAGCTTCAGCATCATCACGGCAGAAGATGCACTGTAACGGGATAAATTAGCTGCAGTATTCAGAGAGTTTCACTGCTCTGCGGTGAATGAGAATCAGCACAGTTCATAAAGGAAGTGAAGCCTGCGAGCTAAATCAGTCGCTCACTCACTCTCTCTGCAGACTCCTCTCTCTGAAACAAAAGCAGCCTATTAATTATGGCTGGGTGCTGCAGCCGGCAGTGATCCGCTCACTCCTCTGCTGCTCACCTGAAAGCTCTGCTGCTCACACAGCGCTTGACAAACCTCGGCCCACGCCACCTGCAGGCTGTCTGGGTGTCTGCTCCCTCCCACCTCAGGGGGACGTTGTTATTGTCATCAGACGCCCTGCTGGTCTGAGCTTTATGCTTTTCTTTTTCCTGTGCGTATTCCACATTTGCATAATAATCCATGTGAGTTGGTGGACTGAATAAAAGGCAAAACAGTTTGACTCAGTTAGATCTGATTTAAACACATTAATTTCTACGGGCCTTAGATGCAGCAAGTAGTCATCACGTTGTTATTCTTTCATTTCATCTGTAGAATTTATCAGAGCACAGAGTAATGTCTTCAAATGTCCGGTGTTGTCCGACTAACTACAACTCAAAGACTCAAAGAGTTTATAACCGTGTGAGAGACAGAAAGCGAAGCAGGAAAAATCCTCTCACTGGAGGAGAGAGACACACGACAGCTGCTATTTATGGTTTCAAAAGAAAGAAAAGAAAGGATGAGGTGTCTGTCTGCTGTGGTGGAAGTTTAAATCAGTTATTGCGTCATTTTTAACAAAATTATATCTGTTACATTTCATGAACACACTTTTGAATTTAACACAATTTTTCAATATTTTTATTTAACTTTGCCATGACACTTCCATATTGCCACTGACAACATCTGGTATCTGTTTAAAAATGTGTAATGTGCTTTTTGGGATTTTCCGTGAAGAAAGACTCCTGCTTACCCAAAGCTGCCTTCAGCTCTTCCCGGTGGGCAGTTAGCATGGTGGTTAGCATGGTGGTTAGCATGGTAGTTAGCATGGTGGTTAGCATGCTAGCTTTTGTGACCCGTAGTGAAGTGTCTCTCCACATTGTGCCGCTTTCTCGTCACCCCTCAAATGAGACACACGCAGTTTTCTTTCACAGTAGTAACAAAGAACTCTTCCTCCCATTCACTGTGAAAATGATGAGTTTTCTTTTTTCTGCCATGTTTTTTGGGTTAGAAACCACATTCGGCTCCCCATCTTCGCTGCGCCCACTAGCTTACTCTCCACGAGCGCCAAAGTTTGGTCATGTGCACAATGCTGACCTTTGAACTTGAATAGGTCAGAGGTCACCTAAAACTATCTAAACTAATTCTTTTATTTTTAAGATATTGTCATTTTCAAATCTATATAAATGCAAGTGTGATTAAAAAAGAATAGCAACAGAAAAAATTACATTTTAGACGCAACGCAACTCACTGGTGAGTGGGGGGCGACTCATGTGGTCCTTGGGGGCGACCTGGTGCCCCCTGGTCTAGAGCAACACACAGCAGCAGCTACAGGACGTAAAAACCCACTGCAGCATGTAAACACTCATATGTAAATCCTGGTTCAGCTCAGCAGCTTGTTCTTCCTGTGAAGCCACACACACACACACACACACACACACACACAGGCTAAGCAAGTTCAACACTATTTCTCACATTTACGTTTCTTTTCTTTCCGTCTTTCTGCTGTAAATCTAATTTTCTCTCTCGCACACAGAAAACACACACACACACACACACACACACACAGTTTCTGTTTGTCATTCTGCATCCATAGCCAGGGGCGGTAACTAACAACACACACACTGCAGCACAAACACTGCAACACACAGACACTCATTAGAAAGCTGTCTGATTTCTATGGTCGACAGTGTCAAAGCAGTTTCTGCACAAACAACACAAACACACACTGATACACTGAAGCATGTACACACTCATAAGTACACACTCTCATGTACACACACACACACACACACACACACACACAACAACACACACTGCAGCCAACAGGCCAAACAGACCCAGAATATAAAGACAATCAGTCACTTAGTCGGTCTGAATTCTCAGGTGCACCTGTACATTGTCAAGACACCAAGAGTCGTTCTAACCACCAACATGCAAGTCGACTTCCCAACTGTAATAAATTAAATTAGTTTCAACAAATACTGACAATTACCTAAATAATAACCATAATGCAAAATAACTCAATCTGAGTAAATGAAAAACAAACACACAAAAATAAAGAAAACACTAATTATTTATTCCAAGCTGTAATTTTTCCCCTTCTTGAGTCCAACTACTCATTTCTGCTTATATTTTAGTTTATATTCTATTATATTTCACATGCTGCCTTTTAAATTGCCTTTTTATCTATTTTTATCTTTTTAGCTATTGATATTTAAACTGTTTGGCATGCATTGCGGACAGCAATGAAAGAATTTCATTGTACAGGGAAACATGTTTGTGCATATGACAATAAACACTTTGAATCCTTGAATGCTTCGATCTTATTCTGTATTCTTAATGTCAGAAACTAAATGTCACCATGTTGGATCTGTAGTGGAAATCACTGCAATCAAACCAACACTGAACTCACACACACAACAACGACCTCCAGCTTTGTGAGGCAGCTTGTCGTTCACTCAGTGAGGAGCTCTGGCCATCCCTGTATCACTTTCCTTCACGCAAACACTTAAGAGTATTAAAGTTTGCAAACAGGAAGGGAAGCTGGGTTTTGGAAGCGCTCCCTGCGAGGCGAGGCATTGCACAGCGTGAACCCGACAGGCAGCGAGTCCTCGCTGGATGGAAACAACAGCCATGACAAACAGGAAGTGAGGGCGCAGCAGTGTGTCAGAACAGGCAGCGACTCCCAGGGAGACGAGGCCGCTCTCACAGTCTGACACCAGCACATGAGGGAGGAGGACGACCGGATGATTCACTGACCTCACTGTCTCACACACTCACTCTTTCCTAACTGACAGACCAGCAAATGTTCCTGCTCCTGGGGGAGCTAACCAACTAACCAACCAGCTATCAATGTGAGCAGATTCATACATTTAGAGACCAAAGTTTATTCTACGATGGCGTTAATTTACCCTCCATTCGTTTGTGCAGCTCTGAACGCGGTGATCACACTCGGCTCCGCTCTGAACCCCTTTGGCCCCGCTCTGAACCCCTTCGGCCCCGCTCTGAACCCCTTCGGCCCCGTCCTGAACCCCTTCGGCCCCGCTCTGAACCCCTTCGGCCCCGCTCTGAACCCCTTCGGCCCCGTCCTGACCAAACTACAAGATGAGCTCCCACAGCCAGGTGTGATTTGCATGCTGGGACGTGGACGATCGCTGACCGGGACTAACAACAAAGTACATTTCTTTCTT
Organism: Pempheris klunzingeri; assembly: GCF_042242105.1. NCBI lineage: Eukaryota > Metazoa > Chordata > Actinopteri > Acropomatiformes > Pempheridae > Pempheris > Pempheris klunzingeri. Next base: position 1,202,282 of record NC_092022.1, read on the forward strand.
CTATCATTTGGGCAGATAGAAGATTGTCTAGAACCCAGGAGGTTTTCATAAATAGGGAACCTGTGCTGGTATTTAGATGCAAAACAATAAATATAAGTACGAGAGGAGAAAAAGAAAACTACAACAAAAGTCACAATTAGAAAAGAACTGGAAAGAAGATGATGGGATGTGTAAAACATTGACTAAAGTCTGTGCAAGAGTTCAAAGAAAGAAGAAGTACAAGGAGTTTTAGTGAAGCATCTTGTCTTGCTTGAATTGATCTTTTTCACTATGAGAAAGAAACTGAAGAACACTTTACTGTACGGATGCTTTCACCAAACAGCCAAGTGTTTTATTGTCATATGCGTAACAATTACAGTGAAGCAGTTGTTGGCAATCAGCAAAGCACACAGGGCCTCTAACTTGAAGAAAGGACAACCCCCTCCCCACAACTACCACCCCAGAGATGGAAATTTCTCCATCTCAGTGCTCTGCGGAGGGAGCGCACAACACTCCAAGTATAGAAGTCACAATATATAAATGTAGAATATTCATAAAGTGGGGTGTAACACTGTGGTAGGCACACTGTGTGGTTAGCTGCCAATCAAACTAAGCTAATGGAGCAAGGTCACTGTTAAAGGAGCGCCTGTCTGCTTCCAAACAGTGAAGCAGAGCAACCACGGCACAGTGTGCTCTCAGCACTAAACTAGAACCAGGATAAGAGTCAGTAAACGTGACCGGACCAGAAGCCACCGCTCGTCTGGTCTCCTTCATGGTCTGCAGCACCAGGACTGTACTGTGATTAAGGATAACGATTCACGGTGAGGGAGGGGATTTCTCTCCATGCCTCTGAGGCCTGACTGTCCCAGGGATTGGAACCAGCAACCGCCCCTGCTCCTCTGCCCCGTAGGCTCGCAGCGCTCTACATTAGGACACAACAGGGACTCTGGGAAATGTGTGTTAGTGAGGCACAGCTTTTCCTGGCCTTGTTTCACCAGAGAGAGAGAGAGAGAGAGAGAGAGAGAGAGAGAGAGAGGGAGAGAGAGAGGGAGGGAGGGAGAGTGTGTGTGAATGGTTTGTGTTTTTGTATCGATGTGTTGCTGTGTGAATTTCTGTGTGTGTGTGTGTCCTCTGTTTGTCCAAACAGGCACCAAATGGCACCAAACCCTGAGGCATCGAGCTGCTACTCACAACTACATGTGTGTCATCCCCACCTCTCTCTCTCTCTCTCTGTCTCTCGCTCTCTCGCCTTGTTCTCGTCTACATATGCTCTTGTCTTTTCTCTCCATTTTAATGTCCTCTCTCTTTTTCTTTTGCATGCATGTTCTTCTAACGTCTCTCTCTCTCTCTCTCTCTCTCTCTCTCTCTCTCTATGATCTCTGCTGCAGAATCCCCACACTACTCCCTCATGTGTGCAGAACCACCCGACCCCCTTATTATCAGCCCATTAAAAGGCCCGTTAGCAGTGGTTATCACCACCATTAGCCTAATTCAGATAGTCCCTGCTGCACCTTCCAGAGGGCCAAAAGGTGCCTACTGTCTAATAATATTATCATTAAAACTGACATACATGACCACTGGAGAGTGCAGCAACATGGTTAAAGTTGTAAAACAGCTAGGTTTAGACACCAAAACTAGTTGGTTGGCTTATTTAGGAAAAGGTGATGGTTTGGGTGACATAACGCAAGTTACATAACACAAGTGAAGTTAAAAGTGAAAATATCTTCACTTTGACTTTTGGTTACGACAAGCAGCAGCCTCCAGGGTGAGAGTCCCGTATTTGACCAATCAATTGAGTGAATTATCGGACCTGGATATGGTGCCGCTGCTCAGCCTTGCGTCTACTTTTTCCCCATCGGCACATTTGTGGTTTTGCACAAAAAGCCTTTTCCCCGTAGACGACCACTGTAAAGCTAAAGCTTCTGACAGGACACCTCCAGCTATAAATGAGACCAATTACTGCGCTTATATTCTAATAAGTTTAATCTTTTCTTATTTCATTTTTGAGTGACGTCACTGCCGTGGTACGAGCCAGGGGCATGATGGGATGAGCGCTACTGTCCAGTTCTCATTGGAGTGAACAGGCGCCATGTTTGGGTTCAGTTTCTTTTAATGCACCCAAAGTCCTGCCAACACGGACCGTGTCATGCTTTATACCACGGCACCCGACTTCCTCCTGTGCTCTCTTCATAATTACTGTAGCCAGTAGAGGTCGTTTAATTGGAACAGATGTGTGATGATATTCAACAGCAGGATGACCTGGAGTTCTTGGGTTGGAGCTAACCTAAAAACAGGGGTGTAGTGTCGGTGTCAAAGGTCATCAGCGTTTCTTCTCAGACCAGGTCAAAGGTGAATGTTACAGCCGTGTTCTGTGCTCTTCTCTCCGCGCCGATGCAGCCTGAACAGATCCAGCTTGAGAGCTTGACATGGGCGGCTCACACGAATCCCTCAAGCAGAACAAACGGGCAACGTTTTCACTGTCGGCTGCATGATGCATGAGTCAGACATGACATCAGAGCTGTGCAAAGTCGGTTGCGAGTCATGCGGCACCAGTAGAACAGCAGCGTAGTGATGTAATCCAGCGGTGGACAGATTCAACTCAGATCTTTATCTCATACTGCGGTCATCCATGAGAGCATATGGTGCAGCACGTTACTCATCCACTGCAAACCTTTTTTAGATCTACAGGGTTGGAGAAAAGGACTGGGCTCCAAGCTCCTCTCTCTTTTATTGGACACATTTCTCCATTATGCTAATATTCTCAGGATACAGTTGACTGGGACAAGAAAACTTTTCTCTCCACATTAAAAACACCTGATGAGACACTGGAGCTACTTTGGGCTCCCTAATGTACATGTCATTGAACACAAAGTGACCAGTGACAGAAACATCCTCAACTGGAACTCCACTGACACGTGTGTGTTTAAGGGTGCTGGGATTTACTACTACATGTGTGAAAAAGGTTGTTTAAGGCCTTTAGTTTCTCAAGACTTTAAAATCATGTCACCTGAATCTGTGCTGGTTGGAGCCGAAGACTACAAGCTGGTGTGGAGTCAGAAAGAGCCAAGCCAACCTATCTGACTAGGGGACGCCACAGTGAGGAAATTTCCCCACCAGTTAATCATCTGGGGACAACACCGGTGTTATCAATTTTCCTCAAAGATATTCGTCAATGACGCTCAAAATCTGTAGAGTAATTTGATCTTTAGATCTTTGGATCTTCCCTTAAATACAAAATATTGCCGACATAGACACTTTTTCTTTTCGCTTCGACACCAAATCCTTCAACATCGCCGCTTTGGTGAACTCTCCTCACTGCCTCACTTCACATGAAAGTGAAATCTGACTCCAGATCCATCGTCCAACCAACTATGGATGACATGCTTAGTGTTTTAGTATTTTAGGAATGACGGCACGAAAACGCCAAAACGAACGAAATGCGCTTTAAAAAAAAGCAAAATGACGATAACTAAGACCGATGACGCTGACAACCACAGCAACCCTATGTCCGACCAGCCTGTTGGTGGTAGATTGCATTCTGGGTAACATAAGCACCAAAAGATCAATGATCAAATCTGTTTGAATTGATTCTACCCAGTAAAATCAATGCAGTGGATTTTGTATAAAGTCATTTTTAAGTTTAAATATATAAGTCAGTGCTAATTTATGTCATCAGGAACATTATCATAGAGCCAACCATAGAACCACAACAGCAAAAAAGCTGCAATCACTTTCGAATTCAATCAATTATCTTGACCTGAAGTGTCAAGTAACTGAGTTTGGGACCTGAGTCAGACGCTCACTGTTCCCTCCTCTGCAGAGCTTGATGGAGAGCAGATAAAGAGGGAGCAGGTTAATCAAACAGCTGATCTAATTTAAGGTGTGGTTTATCCTCTGGTGGCTTCTCCTGCTCCACTCTGCTCTCTCCATCGGTGAATAATCAGAGCGCCAGAGGCACAACACGCTGGTGTGAGAGGGAAAGTAAAGACGTGATTTAATTGTTTCTGACTCATTCTGGCCCCCGAACACACCAACTGATCCTGGGTTCCTTCTGTTTCCCGTCCTCGTCGTGTTTCCACCCGAGCTGCAGCTGCACCGACGGCGCCAACCACCAGAGACCGTGTGCTGTCAGTCACTGATCCGTGAATTCTCCCTCTGCTTGAAGCCTAAAAAGCTCTTTTCTCACCCCGTTTATCCCACAACTTTTCTCTTCCTTTCATATTTGTACGCTCCCCCTGTCCTGGCCCGTCATTTCTACCATCATCAGATGTGATCAGGCTGGGCAGCGTCTAATCTGGACGAATCACGGAGCGTAACGCGCACGTCTAGAAATTAATTTGGCCATGATGAAATGAGATGCGAAGAGGAATCTGAGCCGCAGATCCGCTCTGCTCTTAACCCTGTCTGTCAGATACTGGAGTTAATTAGATTGGACAGGTGGCTGTGATTGGTCAGATGAGATATGGCAGAGATGTGATTGGGTGAACAGGGTGAGAGGCCTGTCAATAAAGCACATGATCCACTGACATGTTACTTAACTCGTGCAAGTTCAGACCAAACATTCAGGTAACAAACTACAAACTACTTGCGACGTCTGCGAAGCTCTGAAACCTTCCAGGTGTCACCAAAGACACTGGAAGAGGCTCCACAGCAATGAGACTCCCCGTACCTCCTTTCAGGCTTTTTTCTTTTTGTAGCTGGATATAATTCATAGGGTCTTAAAATATGAATGAGCTAACAGTTCCCAGGCAAAAGTCAGCATCCTCAACAGTCGATAATCCACGTAGAAGATTTAGAAATTAAAAAAAAGCATTCTTTTTGTGCTGCACTGCAGAGCCAGTTCATCCTGGGATTGTAGGCATGATCAGGAAAAATGCGACATCCAACTGTTGTTTAGTTGCAACATAACAGAGTATTTATTCTCTGCATTCTTTGTAATCTCGAGTATTAGTTGGGCTGAGGGTGCCAGAGGGTGTAAACTCTTGTATTCATTGTTACAAGATGGCAAAAAATGCTTCTGCATGTTGGATAATCCACAGCTTCCCTCCACATCCCTCCACTGAATTGATGAAAGTTGATAAAAATGCTAATAAGCTCATTTAAATCACCTTTAGTTCTTACTTTGAAGGCAGTAAAATACTCTAGGGCGGTAAAATTGAACACCAGTCAAATAAAAGGCCAGAAATCAAAGTGCTATTTTACATTATCTGCCATTAGGTGGTCGTTCGTTGTCATTAAGTCGAGCTTGACGGCACTGTGAGTGATGAACTGATCGGTTCCCAGTCAAATCGCTCTCTCAGATTGTCAAATTTAACAGTGTGGATGTTTCCAAACCAGGTCTGTGCTCTTCAGCTGACCTTTAACTGTCCATCCATCAGCCTGTCAGAGCCTCACCCTCTCCAGTGTGTCAGTATGAGCAATGGCTGCCGGACGTTCGGTCAATCAAGTCTTAAAAACAAGCATTTCTCAGAGCCGTTGTCTCCTTCAGCCTCGTGATGACGGATGGACGGATGTTTTTTTCCAGCCTGACCTCATGTAACCTTCGGCCTCCTTTGTCTTTTAAAGGAAGCTGCAGGAAACTCTTCTTTTTAATTTACATTTAAAACATTTAGTGCGATACTTTTGACTCCTACATTTATGTGACCACTGAGGTTGTGCTACAGATTAGGAGTTTGCAAAGAAAACACACGGCCAATTTATAAAATATGATGCTGTGCAATAGATTAAACTATCAACAGTATATAACAGTTAAACTGTGCGAAAGTGTTGTTCACATTCTGCTGCACAAAAATGCTTTTGTACTTTTATTTATAGGACTTTTACTTTTAACAGAGCTATTTTTTACTTAAAGGGTAATTTCTGTATTTTTAAACACTGAATGCTGCAAGAAACCAGCAGGTAAAAAGCAGGCTAAAATCCCTGTTTTAGTGAATGTAGTCTGGTGTGTGTGCTGTTTGTGGTTAAACCAAAAGGATCTTCCAGGTCTCTCTCTGTAGGGATCCTTTCCATGATGCTGTCACACACTTAGAATAACACTCTGAGCCTGTCAGTGGATCAAACAAGCACTTTTAGTGGACCTACTGTGATCAGGGGCAGTTGTCCCAAAGGATCACGGTTGGTGGCTGCTGGCTGAAGTGATCTACTGGACGTGTACCTACTAGTCTTTAAAATATAATAATATAGAACTTGCAATTATTGTGGTAGGATGAAGTCAGCACTTAGAGCACCATATGAGACCATTAAGATCAAAATAATATTAGTCATTGGTCGTTTTAAACCCAGAAATAGGGCCGAGGTTTAAAAACACTGTTAACAAGTTATCCTTTAAGTAATGACGACTTCCTCCTCCCTCCACCTCCAGCATACTTACGTCTCTCACATATAACTTGTGCTTTTTCGCTGGCGGTAACGTTTACATTCCCACACCTTTGGAGGCGTCTGTACTTTCCACCCATCCTACATGTTCCCCCGCAGTGCAGCTATCATCCTCCGGATCACAGTTTCTACCCAGACGACTGTATATCTCAGAGTTGAAAGCGCCTGCTCCGCTGCTCCCCCGAGTGTCAGCTGATGCAGACAGAATCAAAGTCAAACAGCTCAAGTTAACTCAGCAGAAAGACTCAGATCAACTCTTTCTTTCACATAAAAGTGGTTGGAGACTGAAAAAAATGAAGGAATGTCTTTCAGCATGTTGTTGCCTTGTCGAACTCAGCGTACAGAAGTATTTTCTACAACCACCTGAGTGGAGAGAACAGCGAGAGAAGAATGTAGAGTTTCTGCACCGTCATCACTTCTCCCTGAATTTAGAGTAGTAAACAATGAAAGCATCTTTATGGCTGAAACAAAAACAACCAGAAATATAGAAAGACGTCTGGAGTTCAGACCGACAGGTAACTAAACAATCTCATGACAGGGTCCATTTAGCTGCTCCTCTGGAGCTTTCAGCTTCCTCAGCTGATGGAGTTCACCAGTTGTCATGGAAATGTAGATGTGGTGAGACTTTATCACAACAAATAAAAGGATAAAGTACATTATCTGCTGAGGAAATCATGCTGACATACAGATACTGTTAAGGAAATGTTTTCCTTTTTCACCATCATGGACACTGGCCCCAATAACGTTGATGGGAATGTCAATAACTTTACAGGTCGTAAACCAAGTATTGGACCGATAGAAACTTTGACCTGTGTGGGCTGAAACTGTTCGTCAATTCTATTTTAATTGACAGAAAATTAATACTCCAGTATTTTGAGAACTGATTTCTTCTGTTAAGTTAATATTTCAAGCAAACATGTCAAACACTCTCTGGTTCCATGATTTAAACCATTTTAATCTGAATATTGTTGAGTTTTGGCTTGTTTGTTGAACAAAACAAGACATTTGAAGCCAAATAAATACTCCATAAATCACAGGTGGCAGATTAATCCATAGTGAAAATGATTATTACTGGTGTTACTTGTTGTTTACTTGGTTCTGTTCCAGGTTTCTTCCCGTTAAAGGGGAGTCTTTCCTGCTGCTGTTGCCTAATATAACATCTGATGCTGCTCGTCCTGAATCGTTGGGTCTCTCTCTAATTAAAGAGTTTGGTCTAGACCTGCTCTTTATGGAAAGAGTCTTGAGATAATGCTGTTGTGAATTGGCGCTATATAAATAAAGATTGATTGATTGATTGACTTGTAGCTCTGCATCCATCAGAGCCACACAGACAGGAAAACACTCCAGATGTTACATGCAGCAATAAAAGGAAGTTAAACCACAATTAAAGTATGTGTGCCCAAATGCAGCATCACTTGAAGGACTCGACTCGTCGCTCTGCTCTTTAGAGGACGTCGGTCCGTTGCCTGAAACAGGAAGAGGACAGCTGACAAAACACTCTCATACAGTGGGATGAGAACAAGCGAGAAACCTGGACCTCGGGTTGACATTCATTTGTCAAACTGCTGCTTCCGCGGCCAAGAACGACCCCTCGGTCTCCAGAACGACACAGCGCGTCCAAACAACCTCACACAGACGTATTCTTAATTTAATAAGCTGTTATCTTTTCCTCTGCAGTTCCACCATCAGCAAACAAAGCATTAACATTTCGTTGTCGCGGAGGACCGCAGAGCTGCTCCGAAAACAAACACACCAAATAAAGCATCACTGCCTGTTGGTTTAATGAAGAATGGAGATCTGCGGCTCTGTTTACCGAGCAGATAAAACCCTTAAAGATTCTCTGCTTTTCATGGAGGCGACTCTCATCATGTAGCATGCAGGAGGTGGAAAGATTTTTACTTAGGCCTGAAAATATGTCACCAAAGCATCTCTGCAGAGGTGACTAATAGGAGACTAACAGGAGAAACACGACATGTAGATGGATTTCTACGCTGTAAGAATGACGCAGGGTGAAGGTCTTCCACAGTGCTGAGTGTGCAGGAGAGCTGGAGGCCAGATAAATGAAGGATTTCAATGATATTACAACTCTTAAGTGACCTCTGAAGCCAAACAAAAGACCTGGCGTGTTCAGCTCGAGAGTATAATGGCTGCCGACCCAAAAATCTCTAAAATAGCAAATGAAGTCGTCAGCACTCGCAAATAAGTGAGTGTTTAACGATGCAGAGCAGAAAGAAGCAGATGTGCTTCAGCCCCGGGGTTCCCTCACTGAGACATTTGTGGATGTGGCCCCTATTAAACAGAAGCCAGGAACCTGCTGGTGATTAACAACCAGCTGATCCAGATCATCAAAATATCATCAAACCCAAATAATGGCACGAAAAAACAGCAGCAGTGAAGTTTAAGTCGTAAGAAGGAAAAGATCATATTCATATTCTGTGCAGGTGAATGAGCGGCTGATTTACACACTTGCAATAAGAAAATACATGTCAACTACATAAATGAGAGAAAAACTTAGGGCTCCATAACGTTTTCTGCTGAATAAACTAGACTTCCTGCAGCGTGCGAGGGTTTTGTGGAGAAACGTACTGTGAGAAAGTGACCCAGCCACAGGAAGGGCTGCGGTGGGAACAGACACATGACGTTATGCTGCAAACACTCTGTGGCATCAGATGTTATAGTATATATATTATATTATAGAGAACTGCACTGCTTCAGTTCTCTGACAAAACTAAAAGCCTGGTCGTACCAGCTGACCTTTGAAATAGAGGAACACCTTGTGGCTAATCGGCTGTGCTTCACCATTAACTCTCATCTAATCTCATCTGTTGGGGTAAAAACTGCTCTGTTAAACTTTTTATTAAACATATTATGTATCTAGCTCAACAATAAAATTATGGTTTTACCACTAAACACAAACTGCAGCTTCATTTTGCAGATATTTGGTCACAAACCAAAAAGCTAGTGGACAAGCTAATGATGGTCCATCACCAAAGTGACTACAGCTTATCCTGCTGGGACCATGAACGTCTGAACCACACTGCATGACAATCAATCCAACAGATATGTTTCACTGAGGGGGGGAACGTCACGAGAGCAAAATGCCAGGACATCACCAGATTCATCCTCTGGGTGCCATGAAGGTCTGCGCAGTAGTCGATTGATCAGTAAAGTCCATCAAGCATCAAGCACATGTTTTGATACTCGATTCATTCCTGTTTGAAGCAAAAATGACAAACACGCTCCAGTTCCTCTTTGTGAGGATTTGCTGTTTTTGTTTGCTGCAAGTGAAACTAAATTGATCATCTTTGGCTATTGGACAGTTGGTCGGACAGAATATACAATTTGATAATTTAGGAAATAGTTTTCAGCATTTTTCTCTATTTTATGACGTTTTACAGGACAAACAATCGATCGACTGTTTGAGGAAATATGAAAATCATCATTAGTTGCCGCCCAAGTGTTTCAGATTTCACCACAACGGTGAGCGTTAGCGTTACTGTCCCCAGTGACACTCACTCAGTAGAAATCTATTGAACTATAATGTCTCTTCTAGTCATGAAGGAACCTGGTTCATCGTCACATGTTCACTTCTTCTAGTGCCACACTGGGTTAGTCTTAATTCATCCACCTGCTGTCTATTTTTCTTTTCTGCTTCCATAATTAAATTTCCCTTGAGGGATCCAGAAAGTTCATCTTGTCTCTTTGATCTCATTTAGGTCCATTCATTCATTAGGAAGTAGTAAAAGAAAAAAAAAAATCAATATCATAACACTATTATATCTGGCATCATTAATCTTAACGACAGCCATAAGGCCGCCCTGAGGAGGATTTGTGCAGCGAAGCAGCTTGAAGTCTATTTCAGGAGGTTGTGTGGCAGCTGAAATCATTCGGCCGGCTCACTTTGGTCCGGCGTCGTTGCCCTCTGCTCCCTCTGAAGCAGGATGAATCATGGCTGTGAAGGTGAGCAAGTGAGCGAGCGTGCAGGAGAGGAGTCCAAAGGAGACAAAACTGGAAATGTAATAGCTGCAGCGTCCTGCAAAAACCACAGAAGATCACAGAGAAATCCTGAGCTCTGCGGGGGTCAAAGAGCTGTGAGCATGAGGACATCGATCAGGTCGTCTGAACGGTGCCACAAGATCTCTATCAGCTATTTCTGTTACAGATTAATGTGCTGATTATTTCTGATGAATTAATGAATAGTTTTATCTATAAAACATCAGAAAAAAGTGAAAAATCATCTAACGTCTTGGTTTGTCCGACAGTCCAAAACATATAAATATTCATCCAAAATCAAGAAAAGCAGCTAATTTTCCACATTTGACAACCTGGAATAATAATAATAAACTTTTTAAATGAGGTAAATCACTAACCTAGCTGCCAATTAGTTTTCTGCTGCTAGACTAATCAATTACTGATTACTGTGTATTTATCATCAGTGTTTCAGTGCATTTAAAGGAGGAGTTACCAAGCCTGGGAGGTGTCATGGAGAAAAGCCATCGTTTACAATCACGTTTTAATGCATTTCAGACGTGGCGGCGTGGTGCTGCTGCGGCTCAGACTGGTGGCAGAGCGTTCATCAATAATGCCAGCGGGGCTTTTAAGATGCACAGCAGTCGAATACCAGAAAGATCTGTCACTGTAAATGCAACTCAAAGAAATGCTGATGCATCTGAGCCCCTAACAGTGTGAAGCGACTGAATGTGAGATGATCAGAAGAACCACGATCAGACGGAAAGCAGACTGTCACTATCAGGTCAGATTTAGAGGCCGTCACTGCGGCTAAGACCAAACCTGAACTGTGACACGAGCCTCCGAGCAGATGCTGTGGTTTGTATTTTATAGTGCAGCTTTCTTTGGAACATTCATCATCTTTTATTCAGTTAATTATTCACCACCATCGACCTACTGTAACGTGCCAAGCCTTCAAACAAGAACAGATACCATTTACAAAACCCTATTAGGCTCTTTCATGTTTTATTAAACGCCTGACAGGACATGATTGGTGGCATCATGTGAGTGCAGACTGATGAGCGGCTGCTCCACACTGGCTGAGCGCCGGGGGGGCTGAGGTCAACAAGGAGGGTTCAAACGTTACTGTCGTCTCCGCTGACGAGCAGCAGAGAGCATGAAGGCCAGAGGTCCCTGCTGCCTCACAAAACCTAAAGAAATGCCATAGTAGAAACGAGAGGGGAGGAAACGCTATCTTCTGCTGCCATCTGGGTGGCCATAGCAACCACGGCACTTCCTGCGGCGGGCAAGCGAGACCCCCAAATAAAAGGGCAGACAGACAAAGTTAGAGAGTAGATGTAGAAAAAGACTGAACACAGCAGCTAAAGAACCTCGAGCTGACAGCGCTACAGCACCTTCTGCTGTAAGGCATGAGTTTTTTTAAAACATATTTTTAGGAAAAAGCAACAGAAAAGTCTCTAACTCTGGCATCTTTGAACATGGGACCTATTTTTTTTTCTAGATATTTTGGCGTCTAAATGACAATAGGTACAAACAGTTGTTAACACAGCTCTCTTCAACCAGACTCCATTGACAAAAAAAGTAATTCTACCTTGCAGAGCATGGGACATGGGACAGAACAAGGGTTAGTTTGGATCCAAACTAACTTTAACTTTAAAACACACACAAAAAAAAACTAACCCACCGAGGCTGCTGTAGACAACCAACTTGATTTTACTTTGCAGCACACGTTTCTGCAGGGTAAAATCTCTGTTTTAGTGAATGTAGTCTGGTGTGTGTGCAGGGAGCGATAGAACGGCTGTTTGTGTTTAAAACCAAAAGGATCTTCCAGGTCTCTCTCTGTAGGGATCCTTTCCATGATGCTGTCACACACTTAGAATAACACTCTGAGCCTGTCAGTGGATCAAACAAGCTCTTTTAGTGGACCTACTGTGATCAGGGGCAGTTGTCCCAAAGGATCACGTTGCAGCCATTGCAGCCTGATCACCTCGGCCGCAGACCAAGTTGATCTACTGGACCGATTTTATACCTACCCGTCATTTAGACAAAAGAATATGTACAAATATCTATCAGTGTCCTATCAGTGTCTCAGTAAGGTTCACATGCCCTTTATTTACTTGGTCAAACCAATCACAGGAAACAATAATATTGGACAAAGCCCCAAAAGACACACAGATACTTCCACCTCACAGCCAGCAGTCACATCCGAACTCTGGCGGCCTTATAAATAGTTCACAGAGCACAAACAGCCTTTAGCCATAATGGACACGGCTGGTACTGTATCAGAGAGGATCCTCTCCGTGCCTATGAGCCTGACCATGGACAGAGAACGAGACAATGGATCACACACACTCCCACAAACCCAAACCACTTGACATTCATTTGCAGCTTTTTCAGGGTTATGATAACTGTAAAGCACTGATTTGGTTTAAACCTACAACAGCCAACATAATTTCATCATAATTTTGGTTGAGATAACACATTTCGATCATTGCATGTCACCGACGATATTTAACTGAAGGCTTCCTTTAAAAAAAACGAGTGTCTGTGAGCAATACACCCTTTGCAATTAGTTTTTTTCAATAAACTAAACGTGGTCTGAATCAAACAAATCGATCAGGGCTAGCTCGCCAAACACACAAGCCACAGAGGCAAAATAACATTTCCTACTGCAGCTAAATTTTCAGTATTATCTGGTTTTCTGTGTGTGTGTGTGTGTGGGGATGAAGAGAGGCAACATAATTCCTGTTCAAAACTTCCTGCTGTGGCGAGACACACTGACACTCCAGCACTGTAATAACTATCAGGTAGAGTCTGTAGCAACTGATTCACACACTCACACACTGTGGAAGCATCTGCATCGTGTTTCTACTGTCAACTCATTAATTCAGCATATTGTTTTTCCTTTTCCTTTCAGTGGGATTTGGGCCCCGCTGAACCGAGAGGCGGTAAAGGCACGAACACTGCAGGCTGACAGGTTGTCTTTGTACTCTAGTTTTTCTCTCAGCGTTGTTGATGTAGTATTGGCTGCTTCGTCGACTGATCCTGAGCGCTGCTATAAATAAACACTGTCTCTGTCTTCTGTCGCAGGCTGCACCGTCGCCAAAACACTACCTGCAGCTCGGCCGCCCATCCATTCAGCAAAGTCACTGCGGGTCACCGGCTGCACGCACTGCTGCCGCCTGCTGCAGGAAGCAGCGAGACGGATGGCTGAGGCTCAAAAACACATTTGTGTTTGTGCTGACGAAGGGGCGTCGGCTGGAACGAGGAAAAGGTCGAGTGGGGAGGAGGAGGAGGTGGAGGTGAATCAGGACTCAAAAGCACTAATGAGGAAAAACAGGTTCAACGAGGAGAGAGAGAGAGAGAGAGAGAGAGGAGCTATGGCAGCAGATAAACAAAAAGCCACCAAAAAGAGAAAGAAGAGAAGTGGAGGGATGTGGAGAGAGGACACACGTGAAAGAAACGGAGGAGGAGAAGGGGAGCAGTGTGGCACGAGGTTAAACAAGGACGATGAGACGAAGGAGAGGCAAAGGAAAAGGAGAAAGACAGACGAATGGCAGGGGGAAGGAGGAGGAGAAGAGAAAGAAGATGTAGCCTAAAGCTTGCAAACGAGATAACGATGAGAGGGACAAGGGAGGGATGGGGAAAAAAAGGAGGAGGACGGCGAGAGGTTAAACAGGGAGGAGGAGAAAACGTACGTGGAGGGATGTGGCTAGAGGAGGGCAGGCGAGAAGAAGGACAAAAAGAAAGAGGAGGAGGAGAAGAAGATGGTGGAGGAGAAGGATGAGGGAGGATTAACAGGTATGAGGTAATACAGAGGAATGTGGCTGAAGGACGGCAGGTGAGGAGGAGGAGGAGGAGGAGGAGGAGGGAAGTAGCTGTCTGTCTCCCCATAATGAGTTATGGGGAGACAGATGGAAGAAGACCAACTAGGTTGTACGCCCACTTCCCAATTTGATGTCTTCAGTATCGACTGGACTTCTTACGATTTACAAGACAATCAAAGAGTGTCTGTGTTTCTGTAAGTCAACCTGCACGGCTGCATCGTGCTTTCGTAGCTGCTAATTCTCATGGACGTCATTAGCTTGCTAGCTACGTAGAAAAACCTGCCTGACTGAAAACTAGCTTGAACACAACCACTGGATTAGATGAACTTGTTGTTGCATGTTTTACCAAAGAAAATGACAGCATGCGTCCACACAACATCGTAAATCACTTAAATCATGACGGTTTATCAGGCAACAGTATGACAACGGCACAAACCGACCCCCCCCCCTGCTCTGATGTTACCACACTTCTTCAGAGCTACTGCACTGTAACAGGCCGCCTGGATCGAGTCCAAACCTTCCTGAGATGATCACGGCGACGAGCAGGACAAACGTCACAGTACGCTTGTGGTGCGGCTTGAGGTGATTAAACAAAGATATTACAGGTGACCGAGAGCGGAAGAGCTGAGGTGTCGCTCGATGGGAGGAAAGAGAAATAATAATGTGCGGGTTGTTTAGTGGCTGGAGGCACACTGGATGGTGATGAGGATAAACCCTCTTGTGATGAACCGTCTGCTTTTTTTCAACATTTAAAACACACAAAATAATAAGAACCAAAGACATGAAAGTAACAGGAATGATGAGATGAGCAGGAACATCAGAAGGATGAATACATCAGTGGACAGTATGAATAAAAAGGAGAATAAAGAATATGATGACACAGCTTCATCTCAAAGTAAGAAGACAAAACATCTTTAAAGTCGTTAAGCATAATGTTTGCTTGCAATCGCTTTGGAGGCACTGAAATATTGTGCCTCAAATGATCATTTAAAAATGAGTTATACATTATGCAGCGATGACTGGAGGTTTATTGGTGGCTGTGTTGAGGGGTTAGAAATTGTAATTCTAAGTTGGGGGATGAGGTTGCAAGGCTCTCATGAGGATCTGAGAAGCCAGCAGCATGAAATACAAAACACTCACGCTGCCGCTAACTGCTCGCCGCCTGAAAGCACCGTTAATCCCACTTAAAAAGCTCTGATTGGCTGGTTGCTTCTCCTGCAGGCAGGAAGCAGCCGTCAGCAGCAGATGCGTCATAATCACTGAGCAAATCTGACATGTGGGCAGAACTCAGAGGTCTGAAACCAGAGCTACTCTGTTCATGTACATTTTTACTGATTATTGGAAATACTCCAATAACAACGTCCCTCTTCATGCAGAGTTGAACCTCTTTTAACTTTTTGCAGCTCAAACGTTTCACCTGAAACCTGATTCAGTTTTATTTCTGTCAGGAGCACAACAGGCTGCCAACAGTTTTCCAGTCGGAGAGTTTTTTCTGCAGAAACCTCTAAAGGGAATTAACACTTAAATTAAACTAGACACACACAAATCAACCTCATATCCTGCGTGTGCACTTCACACACACACACACACACACACGATCACATGCATTGAAACTAAAGTGTCAGACGTGTGCGTTGTGCATGATTCTCGGCTCTATTCCTGGGCTGAGTAGTCAGTCGCGTCTCAGGTGAGAAAGTGAAGCGACAAGCCGCGAAAAAATAGCTTCGGATTGATCACCACCAATCTCTTGGGTAATTATCTTTGCAAGTGCTCCCGTTCCTGTAAAAGAGAGCCTTCGACGAGCGAAATACTATAAAAAGTGTTCTGCTCTGTGCCAATATCTAAAACCATTATCCTATTCTTGTTTTCGCTAGACGATGACAGAGCTGTGACATCACATCCAACCTTTTAGATTTCACTTTGTTTTAGGGGTCATAGTTTCCTGGTTTCCTTGAAATGAACTGATGTGTATCAGGAGTTTCCAGAACAGCTTCTAGAGGCGAGTGTGACACTAATTACAGGGGGAAAATAGGGACTTTGCTTAATTGGTACTCTGCACCAACACACCAATTAACCCCTTCAGCTCCGGCCTTTGATGCTCAGTATTCACTCCCTTTAATTACAGGTTCAGGAGTCAGGATGTATGGATTAGGCTTCAATCCCTGTACGTCGTTACTAATCTTTTGTTGGTGGGTGAGAGAAGGTGGAGCGCACACACATACACACACAGTGGAGTTGAAGGCCAGCATTTTGGTGCATTTGGGGTTTAACAACGTGGAGCATCAAACTCCAGAGATGGTCACCCAACACACACTGACAATCACCTGCTAATGCTGGTCGGCTGCTTCATACACAGTCTATTAGAACAACTGCTTTCCCTGCTCTCTCTCCCTCTGTCACCATCTTCATCTACTTTTCTGGCCTGGTTTTCCTTTTTGTTTTGCCTCCAAAACATCACACATCCATTCAACATCACAACTACCACTGACCTACAGACCTCAGCATTAATTTATTATGTTACTTTGGTCTTCAAATAGACTTTTGGTAACATTACTTTATCTAATCCTGTGTGGTCTCCAGCTCACTGAGCTGTGACATTAGGTATTAACATTTTTGTGCGCCTCCAGATGCCACAGGTTTTACTGGAAGATTTACACGACTATTAGCTATATCTAGTACAGCATGTCCTGTTCACTGTCCCTGCTAAATAAACATTAAATAATAATCCAGCTAGCTATAAGTCATTCACTGATTAAGCTGCTAACAAGAGAGAAAACTGTGGAGAAAATATGTGCAAACAAGTGAGTGTAAATAATATTAACAATGGCATTCAGAGAGCTTATTGATCAGACAGGGGCCAATATTTCATTTTGGTTGACTCAGATTTAATTCCTTTGATCACCTGAACATGCAGAGATTTGAGAATTGCACCATTTCCACACAAAACTACATTAACTGTGTCCTTGTGGTAACATACATGAATGTACAGGCCACGGCGTGGAGTTCCCCAAGGCTCCGTTGTTGTGTCACTTCTATTCATCATCTACTTACTCTGTAAAACTAAGATCATGGGCGACACACAGATTTAAATCACGATGTCACCGAGCAACTACGGTCCCATGCAAGTAAAGAAGGTGACAAATACGATTAAAAGAAATCTTGGTGTATTTTGGGGCATAAATTTAAGCGTCCACATGAAGACAAAGCACAACAACAGTCACAGATTTTCTGTCCTGTTTCTGAATTTGACCTGATTTTTTTGTGCAGCTTTGGAAAAGTTTTCTGTCGGCGTTTGAAGGTTCGGCTGCTTGATCCTGGTACAGTTCCTGGACAGTCACACCGAACTGAAAAGTAGGTCACATACTGATCACCTGCATCAGGATGATTTAATTTAACAAGCTTTAATGTAAATTATAAGGGGGATGCACTTTTTTTTGGATTTTGAACTATGATGTGGGCATATTTTAGACTTTCAGCTGACTAATAAGCCACTTTAGTTATTAAATATTTGACTGAATGTGACCAACAGACAGACACACACACACACACACACACACACACCATATCCCTGCTCAACACTCACACCGGTTTGTTAGCAATAGAGAGTGAGGAGGAGTGAAAACAATCGAGCAGCAGGGACCATCTGCAGCTGATCATGCTCGGTCATTTCTTTAAAGGGCTTCCAGGTGATGCAACAGCTTTAGCCGGCTTTGTTGGAAACCCTCCACGTTTGAATAACAGTGGTTGTGTGCAGATGATGCCCTTGTGTGGCTCATTTCGGACTGGAAACTCATGATTCATGACTGATCCATCTGACTAGGGGTGGTGGGTAATGTAGGCAATGAAAGTCCTTACTGCTGGCCATTGTGCACGTATGAACAAACAAAAGCCTCGTCATGTTGAAGTAACCAGTCACATCTGATCTGGGCGCAAAGCATCAGTTCAGTAAACATTCTGCCCCTCACACGCAAGGATGTGAAAATTACAGCTCGCTAACGCTAACTGATGCCTACAGTAACAAGACGAAGCATTAAATGTATGACAGTGATTAATTATTGGCTGCCACGTCTTGATATTGCTATTCATAACACTTGTAGTCTATTAATAATTATGATAAATATGTGATCTATGACAACAAAACCAGTATTAGCTTTGGCTAAGCTAACTGAGGCTGCTGATTAAATGTCTGGCTCTGTCAAAACTACATTTCTAACCTTTCTACCCACTTAATGATTTACCTGCGCATGTAGCTTCAGGAGTCGGCCTGCTTTTACTGTGCTGCATCATTAGCAGCGCTTTTTACATCAGATCCTCATTCACATAGGAGGAATCTAAGATGAGGAGGCTCACACTCACACACTGAAGCTATGCTGTGCTTTGGATTGATGGACGATAGACGGACGACCCGACCGTCAATGTTTGCGTTAAAAATCGCTGTTATCAACATGATAACGTTGTCCTCTGAGGTCAAAATATTAGCCATCCCCATCCTTCCCCATTGACTAAGCATGCGCCTGATTTTCTGCTCATGTCTAAACATAGTTAGTATCTCCCGTCACATCAGGTCCTTTCTCTCCCACCTTCCCTGCAATCACTTCTTAAGGCTCACCTGGTTTTCCCTCATCTCATTCCCTCGTTCCTCCCTCAGCACTTACACCCGTCTAGTTTCATTCACTCTCCGCCTGATTGTCTACTGTGCATCGCCAACCGTTCCCCCCCGTCGGCTTGTTTCCCTGTTCTTCCGTTTCTGACCTTTACCCACCTGTAAAGTGAAAGTCTCTGGCACAACAGGCATATCTTAAGAGTTTGCAATAATGGCCATCTCCTATCGTACTAAATCATATTTTGCTTCATGGTGCACCCCAGGGAATATAAATCAAACTGGTGGTGAGTTTTGAGCGTTTTGCACAGGAGCTTCTCCGTTTTACCCAGTTTTAACATACTTATACATATTATATGACACTAAATCAATATTAAGTTAAATAATAACAAACACTTTATTATTAATAGGATTCAGTCAGGGAATGTGGGAACAGTCAAAAACAAACTGCCCTAAAGCAAGACAGTGAACGCAGAGACTGCTAATCCCTCATCTCACCGCACGGAGAGCATCTGTGTGCAACTGCTGACATTTTATAGACTCATACATTAAAACATTTAATGCACAGATAAAAAATACAATAAAAACTTTAAGAGGCTGACAGTGAGTTTTCTCTTCCTGCTGTCCTTGAGCCCTGCGGCCCCTGTCACAGTGTCTCTTTATAGTTTGCCTTAATTTGGCTCCCTGACGGATCAATAATCAGCGGCGGTGGCTGGCGACAGGTCTAAAGTGAAGCTGCTCTTTCATGCAAACCTCAGAGCCACGGAGATGCAGCACGGAAGCAGCACAGCGGCTATGTTACACGCCACAGCTCAGCGTTTCTAGACTGTAGGAACAGATTGTAGGAATATTTAGACTCTGATTCAGCGTTAGCGTTAGCCGCCTCAGTTCATTTTTACCTGCATTTGGAGGGTTGGCGGGTGTTAATTTCAAGCCCTGGAAGCCTGACTGTTGCCGTCCTGCTCAGCCAATTATTTTGTCGACGCATTTGCACACACAAACTCACACACACACACACACACACACACACACACACACACACACACCTACTCGCACAGGCGCACACACATCTGAGCACCTTCTGGTTGTGCTGTTCTTCTGGGGGTGTTTGAAGCCCACAATATACTGCAGAGCACAAAACTCTGATTACTCTCTCTCTCTCACACACACACACACACACACACACACACTACAAGCCACAGTTGGAGCAGTGCAGGCTGTTTATAAGAGCCTGTTTCTCCCCCTGCTGCAGTAAAGCTGGTCGGTGTGTATGTAGGATCTGAGCTGAGCAGACATAATAAGCCCTGATCATCCACCCACAGCCCTCCACACACACACACACACACACACACACAGATACTGTATAGCGCAGGGTAGTTAGCATTTTGCTGCATCATGCCTCAGCCTGTCTGAGGAAACAGGAGAAGCAGAGTGTAGGACTGAACAGTGAATCTGCCAAGGACACTTTCTGTCCGACACAAGCAGGCAGCGATGCGTTCAGGCGTCTACCGTCTTCATTATGTTCGTAGGGACTCCTGCTCTCAGTTGTTATTGGGGGGAAATCTCAGTTTTAGCCCTGCCATCAGTGATCGTGTTGTCTGTCCAACACTTTGACCCACAGTGAGATTTCTCTGTAAATATTCATGGTCCCCAAAGGATGACTTCCAGGGCTTTTGGTGGCAGCCAGGAGACGATGAGCTACAGGAGAGGACAGAGCTACTTGTGCTTCACACAGTTAGACTGGGAGGGAAAAGGATGTGCTTTCTAAGGGGAGCTCTCAAAGAGCCACAGCGGAGACGAGGATCCTGCTGTTATAAAAGCTTTGCTGTGCAGCAGCACTAATATGAGTGGACACTGCTGGTCAGCTGGTAGCCAGACAGCTGATGCATGAGCCACTGGTGCTAAACATGACCGAAGCAGCTGATGAGAAAGTGAATTCCTTGCCCAGCAAATAAGCAGCACACGGTACAAATGTACGACTTGACGGATCAAAAGATGTGCTGCGATGCTAGTTTAAGACCCCAGTCATCTGATTTTCCACCATGAAAAGAGGTCTTGGCCACTCTGACAGCAGCTGTGTCTGGTTTGGAGTGCCTGGCTCAGACCCTTGGAGGAATGTGGGGGTCCTGCTGAGATGATTCAGACGCAGACGGCTCGGCAAACCAACAGCTGTTCAAAATTTTATTCATGTAAATAGTTAAACTACTGGCCATCTCCTGCGCCCCTTCGTGGACTTCACGTCACTAGACGTCAGAGGATTTAACCAAACACACTTCAAAGAGAGTTTCCAAAGATCAGCTGGGGAATTATTAGGTGTCAGGTCCAGGAGCAAGCAGTAGTGGACTACAGTAAAGCCATAGTTGACCAAGTCTCAAGCACCTGTTCTACACAAAATGCGGTAGTTTGACTAAATGTGTGGCTCTTCTTTGATTTGACTCCGCTGCGTGACACAGAAGATATTGATCAAAGACACAACAGCCTGAGACGCACTGAGCGCGTGCCAAATCTCGGGACATAAACGCACAGCACCTGTTCGAGGATATTCAGAGATATAACTCTAAAGGGAACAGCACTTCAAACCCTCCGTTTTCTTTGGACAAAGATTCCACGCCTGTCAGGATGTGCTCAGACATTGGGAGAGTAAAGCTTTTCAAACTGACAAAGAAACCAAGAAGTATTTGCGTACATTAGTGTCTTGGGACAGACTGTGTGAGCTCGCTGTTCTACCCATCCGAAGGGATGCTGCATCCAAGATGAATTACACAGATCTCAGTGCTGCCAAGAAAGCAAGAAAAGTGACTTTCACTTTTAGGTCGTGGTTAGTCCATCGCAATCATTTATTCAACATTGCAGGATTTCTCACTGTGCTGCCAACAAAACTTTAGTTGTGAGATTCTTTGGCTCCAGTTGCCTATTTTTTTTTAACCTGGGCCTTATATGTACATATTCTAGTGTCTAAATCACTGGTAGGAACTGGTCCAGTAAATCACCTGAGCTAGCAGCTGTCAAACAGGCAATGGCTGCTGTGTAATTCTTTGGTACAATCAATCAAAGTAAACCACTAAAAGTGCTTGTTTTAGCTACTGACAGGCTCAGAGTGTTATTCTAAGTGTGTGACAGCATTATGGAAAGGATCCCTACAGAGAGAGACCTGGAAGATCCTTTTGGTTTAACCACAAACAGCCGTTCTATCGCTCTCTGCACACACACCAGACTACATTCACTAAAACAGGGATTTTAGAGAACAGAACGCTGGTCTGCTGCTGCCTCGATAAATTAGTTTGCTTGTGTTATTGTATGTTACTCAAATATTGTACTGGATCCAAATTAACCCTTGAAAACACCAAAGTCACACAACAAGTCAAACAAATTAACCAAACGAGGCGGCAGTAGACCAGCAACTTCTGCCTTCTGAAAGGTAAAATTACTGTTTTTGTTAATGGAGTCTGGTGTCTTTGAAGAGGCTCAGATTGTTATTCTAAGTGTGTGACAGCATTATGGAAAGGATCCCTACAGAGAGAGACCTGGAAGATCCTTTTGGTTTAACCACAAACAGCTGTTATATCGCTCTCTGCACACACACCAGCCTACATTCACAAAAACAGGGATTTTAGCTCACAGAACATGAGATACTGTGTGATGCAATAACTTAAACAAGTTAACTGCTCAAGGTAGTGATAATCCAGCAACTCCTCTGTTCTGCAAGGTAAAATAACTGTTATTGTCAATGGAGTCTGGTGGCTATAAGTATCTCTGTATTACAGCATTAGGTCTCAGTTTATTAACTGGAATATCAGCAAAGCAAATAAAATTCTCCTTTACGTGGATATTCAAGAAATGTGTTTCTCACCACCATGATAAGCCAGTCCACAGAAACCAGATTAATACAAACACATACCATCATAAATCCAAAGACTGATAACTAATGGTTCTATTAATCAGTTCAGGCCTGGTGAAACAAACTTGTTTAGGGTTTTCACATGACGGCTGCTGGTTCTTGTTATAATCAAACGATTCATTCCTTCTTCCTGGGCAGAGACGACAAGTGAAGAGTGGGAAAAGTTTTCGAAGAATAAAAGGAACTCGCTCAAGGAGTTCAGGGAGAAAAATAATAACTTTTGGGGGAGAAATCTCAACTTTCATGCTCAGTCAGCAGAGTCTGGGGTGAAGGTGACAGGGAGGGATGGGGGAGAGTTTTATTGAACACTGGCCAGACATTCAGCGAGAAACTAGAAAGCTGGGAGTCATGCGAGTCTTGGTGGATCCTGACAGGCCTTTTAGGGATTTCACAGTCATGTGGACGCATTATTTTCTGCTTCACACTGGTGTGCAGCAGAAGAATGACACAGGATTAACCTCCTCGAGTATAAAAGCTACGAGTCCTGGTCCAAAGTGCCTTCACTTGTGTTCAGAATGAAATATCCTGAGCACTTATTCATCTCTTTCTTTTTTAGCCAGAAGCCATTTTGTAAGAGCTGGTGCCACTATCAAAATGGTGGTTATTTCAAAGCTTTAATAATGACGTTAACAGAGATAAATCAGTGCTATAAACCTGGTGATTGTCTACCTGCTGCTCGTCCTCTCCTGACTGTGACGTCACTGTGAGCTGGGATGTGGGAGTCGGTATCAAACAGCTACACCTCCTCTCAAAAGCTCTTGACATTTTCCTGCCGTGAGGTGTGAAATGAAAACCCATTAAATAAGAATCCCCCCCCCCCCCCCGGCCTTGTTTTCATCAAGGAGCCGCTGAGATCAAGGTGGAGAGTAAATGGTGTATCGTAAAAACGGAAAAAATACATGGCACAGGAAGTGAAAAAACGATCCTGTGGGGGTTTTTATTGCAACCATCAGGGCGATGAATAAGCAGATGCTTTGGCTGCTTGGCTGCTGGATTCAGGAGAACGAAGGGGTATCAGTTTCACCGGCAGTGGGGGGAAACAGGAGAGGATGCTAGACAGGCAGGAATTAGAGAAGTGAAACTGAAAAGCATCCCACCTCCACCCTTCAGGCCTCCATGACACCGGTGAGGAAGTCGGATCTCTTGCTGACCGACGGCCTCTCTCAGCTTCTCAGTCCAACAAATGAACACCTCTGTTAACTATCACAATCATACAGACACAAATTAGGGCCACCTTTACAGAACGTTACGCTGCGTATTAACTTTATAGTTTCCGCTCACTCGACCTCCTCTGAGGCTGCTTCTGTTCCAGGGTTCTTCCTGTTAAAGGGGAGTCTTTCCTGCCTCTGCTGCCTGATATAACATCTGCTCTCGTGGGGATTCTTGAATGAAATGAAATGAAGTGTTATGAGTTGGCGCAATATAAATAAAGATTGACTGATTCAGTCTGAATGAAATGAGCCTACTTGTGTGCAGTGGGTTGACCATGTGCTATGGTGCTATTTAATAAATCTGTTCTATATCTCAGCACCGCAGGTTTGAATCCCGCATGGCTTAATGGTGCTTCCTCGGCTAATGTTAATAGGAACAGCTGTGCTCACAGCCAGCGGTCAGATACTGTCACGGCTCGGCCTTTTGAAGGGAGTAATGAGCAATAAGTGCACGATGTAAAGTGGAACATTATCTTTCTCTCTCTGTATCTGCTGAGTGTTGGTCCAGTCTAGTTCTTCGTAATTTGAAGAACTAAGAAGAATTTGTAATTTGAGCAACATTTGTTCAAAGCTACAGTGACCGGCTGTTTTAGGGAGGCATTGTTAAATGTAAGGTGTTTTAAGTCCTCATTAGGAACCAATGAGTTTGGGGCTGACAGCCACAGACGGACGGCGAGGCAGCACTTAGACTAACATCCTGGTGACAGGAGGTAGAAAAAATACAGAACAACGCTTTATCTTTAAAGATGTTTAACGTAGCTTAACAGATCACTGAGAGGTGAGAAATTTCAAGTTCTGTTACAGGATTAAAGAAACACACTTCAAATATCCACCATGTATCTACAGACACACTTATCTGAAGTGGAACACGCTCATCTCGCCTGGAAATAAAGACTTTAAAGGCACTTTGTCGTTTCCTTGTTTGCTGGACACAATTTCCTACAAGTCCAAGGTCAGTCTGACTTAAACGTCCACCACATTCAAAGACGCAAGTGACAAAAATAAAGCTGGGGTGTCTGCCTGTCCATCGCAGATATCTGAATACTGGAAAGACTGCCATGCATGTTCCCCAGAGGATGAATATTAATGGCTGTGGTGACCTCCTGACCTTTCCTCCGGCAACGCCATCAGAATTCCTTTAATCAAGGCAAACCTCCCAATTATACTCGATAAATGTCAACATCTTAAAGAACGACTGCCACGAGATGTACAGATCACATTCCTGCTCCCCAGAGGACCACCCCTGTAGATTTTGCCGACCCTGTGACCTTCCCTCTAATGCCATCCTCGGGACAAACTTTTCATCTATGGCTCCACTATTAGTGGGACTCTACAGCATGCTGTAGTGATGCTGTGGAGCCTGTGGGATCGCTCTGCCTGCAGCTTCTGTTCCGCTCAGCGTTACTAACACACCTCTCGGCCTGAATCTGTCCCAGAAAGCCGAAGCGGAGGGTCGGGTCAGAATCGGCTCAGAGGTTTCCAGGCAACAGCCTCGCTCCTCTGGGATTAAAGCAACAATGCTGCTGAGTCAACTCCTTCTGCAACGCTTCCCGAGCAGCCTGCATGACTCAGTTTATGTCTTTTTCTCTTCGACACCCCCACCGGCGGAGCGCAGAGCTAATGACGCACCACGCTCTGGGGCTGGGGGTGGATTCCCACCTGTAGAGATGATGACTTCTCTGAATGCTAAAATGAAGCAGCATCATGGAAACGCACCGCGGTAATGTCAGCTGAACACAGCAGACAAATGTGTACGATGATTCTAAATACTACGGTGTCCCTCAAGGATCTAAACTACAGCAGCAAGACAGCGACTGAACTCTATTCTACACATCTGTCCACGTTCATAACTTCCCTCAGATCATCATTACCTCCAGAGAGTCCTGTTTCCATCAGCAGGATTACAGAAGAACTACTGAACCCATGTTGGTGAAACTTTGCAGAGGAAGAACCTGTTTCAGCAGGTGTTTATGTGGCAAAGTGCATCAACAACAAACAACAAAACATTTTATAATTCTTATGGTTTTGGAAATACATCCAGACATTCAGTGGTGGCGCTTGCAGATTAGCAGATCATGTTTTTCAAGAGCATTTCTAGTTCATTAAGAGTGAAGCAACAAGTTTTTAAAATACTGTAAAGAGATAATTATGCTTTAAATGTTTATTTCTGTGCTTTAACCTCATTAGAATTAGAATGAATTTTTTTTTGGGGCCACTTGTTTTCAGCAGAAACACGTTTTTGATACGACATTAACACATCATCACAGTTCAAGCTGATAGGCTGAAGTTTGTCTCATCCTGATAAATCTACGTCCAATATTCTCTCTCTTTTTAGCTCTGGTTTTGGTCTCCACCACCTCCTGAGGGAAATAGCTGTCTCTTTACTTGCTAAATGCTGCACTATGTTAAACCAGGCCTCTGTCTGCTGCAGGTAGTGGTTTTTACAGCCTTTTCTCTGAACACAGCTGCCTGCTGCGGCCGAAAACTACGCTACGAGAGCTGTGAGAGTCAACCAGAACAGTAAAGCTGCACCGAAACTCTCTATAAAGCTTCAGAAAGTTTGCTGGTTTGTTCATCTTATTTTGTCCTATTTTGTCTACAGTCTGAGTTTATTTTATAAATTGGAAAGCACTTGCTGGGTTTAAAATGACGAGTGCGCTGTCGCTGCTCTGTGTGCCACACGTCTGACAGTAGAAGGCTATAAACAGCAGATATCTGTGACTGCACTCTGACTGTCACAAGATCCAAACTGTGACTTTTCTGTCTGTTTTTGGACAAAAGTGTCCGACACCGACCGCCTGCCTGTCTGCCTGCCTGTCCGCCTGCCTGTTAAGCTCGACCGCGAGGTCTGACGGGTCAGAGAGGAAAACGTTAAAACAGCGATCAGCTTCACAGCCGTCTGTCAGCAGATTAACCCCATCACCCCTCATAACAAGAGAGAGAGACGCAGGAAACCAAAAGAGGAACAGCATCAGACGTGACAGTGTTTCTTCACTAAGAAGCAAAGTAAGAAAGAAGGAAAAAGTGGATCTCTGGTTGGGGGGGAGACACGGCCGGACCGTCAGTGACAGCAGGAGGTGGGAATCAAACCACCAACCCTGTGACCAGTTAAAGACTGCCGTTCTTACACTCCTTCACCTCCTCTCAGCTTCACAGTGAGGCACAAAATGTCCGACACGTCTTTTGTTTTTAGTGAAGCTCTCCACAGTAGCTGCTCAGCAGAGGTCAGGCAGCAGCGCCTCACTTCTCTCCACAGACGCTCACACTCGTGGCTGATGGACCAAACCACTGCGAGGCTCATGGGGGGAGGACGCACGGTCTTTCCGAACTCAACTTTAAAAGAAAAAAGAAGCATCGTTTTGCATCTGTAATCAGCACAGATGTGCCGATGCATGTTGTCACGTCCATTTAAAGTTTATATCTGTGGATGTGTTTACAGTGACGACTCAAGTTTATCCCTGGAAGGAGGGGTGATTTCCACCAGCGACAGAGAAACAAGGCGAACATTCCCTGTTACAGGAGAAATGAATGAAAGGAGTCCTGATAGCTTCCTCTATTGATCTCCTGCTCTTTACCAGGATGCCTCACTGTCACAGTCAGACTGCCAAACTTAGAAGCACTTTATCGTGACTTCACAATCTTTTTTCACGCTGCTTTCTGCTTCTGATCCTTTGTCTCAGTGGGAAACATTACTATTGTTGTCCGACAGCTGGAGTTACATCGCAGATTAAAGTTAACTGCTAACTATTTTATCTCAGATGTGAAGATTTGCTGCTAACTTATTCTGTTTTTGTCTCTTTTTTTAATAGTTTTGAGGTTTGGACTATCGAATGGACAAAAGTGTGAAGGTGAAAACATCTGTATTAACAATTTCATGAGGTCAAATGGAGCTTTAAGATTATTACACTTTCACTTAAGTAACATTTTCAACACAGAACTTTGACTTGTGTGTCAAAGTGTGTTTTTTACAGCGAGTCCGTCAACAAGAGCCTGAATCTCCGTCCCAGAACCGACACTCAGGGTTTTGAGCTTTTGAGGCTGCAGGTCAAAGTGTCGCACATCTGAAAAAATGCCAGCATGCAGTTTCACTTAACCCACACTTGATGCTCACTTATCCTAACACCACTTCAGGGTGGTATTTAGAGCCGAGCGCGTCCCACAGTTCACCCCCGTCTGCAGCG
This sequence comes from Pempheris klunzingeri, assembly GCF_042242105.1. Classification (NCBI taxonomy): domain Eukaryota; kingdom Metazoa; phylum Chordata; class Actinopteri; order Acropomatiformes; family Pempheridae; genus Pempheris; species Pempheris klunzingeri. The sequence continues at coordinate 1,230,322 of NC_092022.1, forward strand.
ACACCAGCCCAGACGCTGCCGCCCGCCTGCTCCTGTGAGCTGGCTTCAGGGCCCACAGTTATCAAAGTGCATGTGTGATGCTGCTGTGTTTTTATCGTGATTCTCTCATTCTTTTAAACGTGTCACGTGAATAAAACGTTCTCATGTCCAATCATAAGATTTTCCACAGATAGATTTGCAGTTAAAACTGAAAATCTCTGGAAGCAGCACATTTTATGCCATCATCGAAATCAAATATCACACTGTGAAGGAAACACGTTCCTTCCCTGGAACACCTTTTCAAATAATATCACATTATGTCTCTTTAATGTGCAACTCTGTCCAGTTTAACAGCTTCCTTCACACACACACACACACACACACACACACACACACACACACACACCCTGCAGCCTGCTGGTGTCTGTGCTGGGACACTGTAGTGACACTGTAGTGACTGAGGCCTTGCATCAAATCAGCTGACAAACCAGACGGGTCCAGCTCACCTGAGTCTGACCGGAGGCTGTGGAGCCTTTTCTTTGCCAGTGAAGCACGTTTGAGCTCCAAATGTGGACGCAGACAGAATATGATGCTGGTCCACTGCCTGTAACATCTTACAGTATGCCAGCAGATACTATTGCTGCAGATTTAAGGTAGCTCTCTAATCTACACACACCACAGCATCAGTAAAGACCACCTTAAATGACCAAACTTAATGAGCACCCTTAAAAGCTGATGCACATCCAGGGTCTGAGCCCTCCTCTGCTCAGGGAGCAGTGACAAAGTTAATGAGACAAAAAGGTAGAGAGGCAGGGGCACGCGTACATGCACGTGCACAAAGGACATCACAGTAGTAGAAAAAGCCCCCCCACCCAGCAGCAGGAGCAGCAGCGCCCCCCCCCCCTTCACAAACAGCCCGTCCTGCTCTCATGTCGCATTTCATCAGCTTTTCCAATCAGCTGCTCGGAGCAGCAGTGCGGCACCGCGGCGGGAAGCACGGAGGAGGCAGAGAAACAGCTCTCCCCCTGCCTCCCCCCTGCCTCCCCGCTGCCGCTGTTGTTTTCTTACCAGTAGAGCAGCTTGTTGTGCAGGATCGCGGGCGTTTTGTCCGAGGCGCAGTTGATGCACCACATTGTTGCTGCTGAAGATCGACGCGGCTGCAACAACAAGCGGGAGGGGAGACGGAAGGGGTGAGGAGAGGGGGTGAGCTAGACAGGTGAGAGAGAGACAGACAGGTAAGAGAGAAGGAGAGATGCCGACCAACTCTCCGGTGCAGCCTCAGCCTCTCTCTCCTCCTCTGTGTCTACCTCTCTCCACCCTTCCCTCCCTCCCCCCCCCCCCCCTCTCTCTCCCTCTCTTCGTCAGAAGCGCATCATCTTCCCTCCTCTCTCTCTCTCTCTCTCTCTTTTCACAGCATCTCCATGTGTTTCTCTTCCGTTTCTTTCACCATAACTGCCACCAAACTTTTAAAGGCACTTATTTCATTATGTTGCTCTATTCTGTGCGCATGGCATCCTGGGAGTGCCCCCCCCCCCTCTGTGACTCCTGCTGAGGTTTCATTTTCTTCCCAAAGTGTTTTTCTGATGGAGGGTGTGGATGCTGTACAGATGGTAAACACCCCGGGGGCTAATTAGTCATCTGTGTCATCGGGCTGTAAATAAAACTGAGCTGATTATTATTATTATTATTATTATTAATAATAATTATTATTATAACAGTAATGGTAATGATAATAATAATAATAATATTAATAATGACAATGATAATAATAATATTATTATTAATAATGACAATGATAATGATATTAATAATAATAATAATAATGATATTAATAATAATAATAATAATAATAATAATAATAGTAATAATGATGATGATAATAATAATAATAATATCTTTGCAGCACTTTTCAAAACAAAGTTTCAAAGGGCTTCACGTAGTTGAAGCAGGATTAAAACATTTCAGGACTGTTGGGACCAAAATTAGACAATTAATAAATAATACAAAAAATAAAATCCCCAATAATAAATATAACAAAACAACAGTAATAAACAGAGCAGTAAGATCAGATGATCTTGTTTAACTGACGAGAAGCAACACTGAAATGATTCAATCATCTGGAGCTGTTCAGGTGAACATTCACTGTATTTCTTTAGCAATAATAATAATAATAATAATAACTTTACTTATATAGCACCTTTTAAAAGTGCTCAACAACAGATAACACTAAAATAAGATCAGCTCTCTCTTTCAGAAGTAATGTTGAAAATGGGATTTTGAGAAAAGTGAGAAAACGTTGCACAGATTTGACCTTTTTAGAACAAAGGTTGACTTTCATGATAATTATAAGAACATGTAACCCCGATCCTCCAGGTCATGACTTCACACGCCTGGACGTCCAACCTAACCGGCCATTTTGGTTTCTGCTGCTTTTAGAGAAGACGGAGAAGAAGAACGAGAGCAGAAACAATCGGGGTCCAGGAGCAGAGCTTTGCTGCTACAGTAAAGACATAATCAAGGACAAATGGGCCTTTAAAAGGAGTAACAGCTGGATTTCACCATTAAAAGGCAGCTCAATTAGTTCATAATCCATCTTTAAAAATCTCCACGATGTTGAGGTATCCGGGCGTTTAGCAGCCACGTCTGAGCAAAGACGCCTCGTTTGAATAACAGATCCGTGAGTTTAACTGTTCCTGAGACCTCATGCAGCAGTTTGTAACACGATGAGACAGGATTTTACAGCTGTTTTGGAAAGTACGAACATCCAGTGACGAACCTGGACACATCATCAGTGATGGTACCAGGTGTCATCGGGGGTTTTCGGTCTTTCAACTTCAAACCACCCCTTCCTGGACGACGGGGAGGGGTCCAGTTCTGCTCAGGCGGCTGTAGGCCTTGCATAGCGACCTCCCTTTTAAAGCCCCTCACCCCCCACTCGATGGACGTACACACCAAGCACTCCTCCAGCAGCAACTCTTCACCTGCCAGGGGTGTGTTCTTGAGTGTATGAGCTCGGCAAACAGAGTGCGTCGGCCGGTCACGATGTCGCATTGTGTGTCTAGTCTCAAATGTCGCCTTAGTCTCCACTGAGGGTCAGACTCCCACAGAACTGGAGGCGACACCTCCTTTAAAACAAGTTAACATCATCTCTTCGTTAAGTGAGTTCAAGACGTCCCACAAAAACTAAAAACTAAAAACTAAAACCCCCTTAAAAAGTTGTTTATCTAGAAGGTACATGCAGGTTAAACTGCTGCTGATGTTCCTCCCAGCATCCTGAATCACTTCCATGAAGAGAGTCTGATTGCGTCCGCTCCTCATCAAACACGCCAAACTCTGTTTAAAATCCTTGATATTTTAGAAGGTTTCCTCTCTCAATATTGGAGGCGAACACCAGGTTTTATTAGCTTTTAGGCTTTCAGGTCTTTTTAACTGACCGACAGTTCAGCATTACTCTTGAACCCACTGGGCCTGATTCTGACCGTCACTCAGGACTCATGTTCACCGTGGTACACGTTCAGTTTCACCACACATTGTAAACTGCACTGGGAAATAAACACATTGTTTCAAGAAGCGATCCAGTTGAGTTCATTCACCCAAATAAAGACACAACAGGGCTCTTTTCTGAAGCGGTGCGCTGACGTTTTTTGGACTCGACTGCATCCACAAAGTGAGGAGATGATACCGTCATAACAAAGCTGGGATCATTATCATTATCAGCTTTTTACAGGCACTTTGTGTTCAATGTTGAACAAACAGCTAAAGCGGGGAAAATCCTGACAGTGTTGTAAAAAAAACGGAGGGAAAACATTCTCATGTTGTGACTGCTGCTCGACCCACGACCGCAAACCAACAATCAGAACACAGCAAGAAATGTCACAGACTACACCCCCCACGTCGACACTGCAGATGCTTATAGATAAGAACAACACGAACCTGCACGATCGCTGTTAACGCACAGAGCAAATTAGCCATCAGACCTTCTTTCACACAGACACACAGAGGACATTAATCAGCTGTTGCATGAGCAAAGTGATCTTAATAGATCACAGGTAATAGATCACCAGTATGGGTTCAACCCCGGAGTCAACAGAAGACACTTAAAGTACCAAATTCACTCATTTCAGGTTTAAATTTCAATTCTTTCTAAACAGTGTTGGTACAGTGACACTCCCCCCCCCAACCCATCCTTCTCATTGTCTCCCTCCACTTATTGATAAAGCTCTGATCAATACCAATAAAACAGCACTAATGAACTCTGCCCCCCTCCATTGTCTCTCCTTCTTTCTCTGGATATCACACTCTGTTTAAAGGTCTCTCTCTCTGTCTCTCTCTCTCTCTCTGATCAGTTTAGAATAATATTCATTGGCGCGGTAGAAACCGGTATAGCTCACAGCAGAAGAGACGGTATTGATCTGGTAATTGTTAAACACATAAAAAGGTCATTCGGAGCGATAAAACATGATTTACTTCTGCTGCTCCGTCTCTTCCCCTACGTGACCTCACATAAATCTGAGCCTCCTATTGGCTGGGATCATAAAACAGTAATCAGCTTCATGAAACATTAAAACATGTTGCAATGCACTTTTAATCACTCCTTTTAGTCTGTTAGCGCAGAGCGCCACAGTTATTAATACATATCTGGTGATCTCTGAAACAGTGGGTTGATGTTTTCTGACAGTGGTCAGAGTGGACAGAAATGGCCCCTCGTATTTCGCCCACAAGCAGGATTATTTATGCCTCAAATGTTCTACTTAATATTAACTCTGTGAGTTGGTACAAAACTCCAATTAACTTTTTAAAGTCTTCCTCAAAAGGGTCTTAAACGTACATGATAACACGCTCCCTCAGCACCACCTGACTTTGCTTCTTTGCTGCTTTATTTCCTGTTTTATTTTGGTTTCTTACCCCTTCACTTCCTCCCAGTGTGTGTTTTCCCACCACCACTGATTGTGTCTCCACCCCTTCCACCCGTGTCCCGTTACCTGCCTGCCCCGGTGTATTTAGCCTGTGTCTCCCCCGTCCTCCGAGCCAGTTCGTCTTCGTTGCCCCGTGACAAGCGTTCCTGCAGTTTTTCTTATGTACTACATTCCTGGTTTTTGATTCCTGTTCTTGCCTCTGCCTCGCCCCTCCTGGATTTGTTTGCCTTCTCTCTGACTGCCTACCCGTGTACCAGTAAAGACTTTCACCTTATCTGCCAGTTGTCTCGAGCCGTGCTGCTGAGTCCACCCGCTTGTGGTTTCCCAGCCATACAAATGAACCCCAATAGTCTGAAAAATGCCCCATTGGACTGAAAGCCCACCTGTCTCTGTTATCTAACCTGAACTCCAACCCCTAACCGAACACCAGCTGAGGTAGAAAACATTAAAAAGAAACCTGTCATGATTCTATTTGGACATTTGTCTGCAATAGTAAAATGTGCTAGAAGAGAAAATTCAGCTCCGTGGACGAACTAACGACTGCAGGAAGAGTGTGTGTTTTTGGATAATAGGCTGTCGGACAAATGGGCACTGGGTCCAGTGGGGGTTCAGAACAATGAGCAGTCCCTGAAGCTGCTCACTGCTGATTCTTTCAGTTTTTAAATAGTCCCCAAACACAGAGACAACGTTCAACAATCTAGTGAGAGCAGAAGCGAGATGGTGGCGTTACTGAGCACTGCGGATTTAAAAAAAGAAGCATTATTTGACTATTTCTGACCTTAAAATCAATTTGAAAACAAAACATTTTGTGGAGGATTTTGGAGAAACTGTCTTTCACCACCTTGAAAATCAAAGAGCAAGAACCAGGACAGCGCAGCGTTATTTAGGTGTAGGAGGCTAAATCATCATCATCATTTAAATGATTAGATATTCCACTAGTTGATGTGTTAGAGTAGGAGAAACATTTCCCTTAAAATACACAATTATCATGTTTCCATCAAAGATCCATTCTTAAACAACAGATGCTGGACCATGTGAGGCTCCACTTCTATGTGTTCATGAGGCGATAGCTACAGTATACACTTTACAAAGCTGCAGTCTTACATTTATATTTGTAAAGTGCCAGAGCATGTTTCTGCTGACTGTGTGACTGACTGACAGTCTGAGCAGTCACTCATTAGCAGAGAAACGATGCTCTGTTGCCGTCTCGACTGAGAAAGATGAAAAATACAATAACTAGCAAAGATTTTACAGATTAGTTTCAGGTTAGTGAAGAAAACGGCGTGAAAAGTGCAACTTCAGAGCATTTGTCATGTTTGCCGGCATCAAACGAGCATGAAATGAGAATTTCACGGACTGTCACACTATCAAAAACAGAAAACAGAGTGTTGTGATTCTTATTCCGGCGATGGAGGGCTGATTGGCTGCGGAGGGGAGCTTCCCGGCTTCGGGGAGTGTGACAGCAGCAGAGTGGTGAGTGACAGCTGATTGGTTTCAGTGTGCTGATGATGTGCAGACAGGCTGCAGCCTCGGGGCAGCAGGCAGGGTGGGCGAAACGCCAGCGTCGAATCGACCCAAATATTCAAGCTAATTCTCCTCTCGGGGAGCGTTTGATTTCAATGTGCTGAATAACTGACAGGAGGAAACCCATATGCAGAATATCAGAGTGTGTTCACATGTAAAGACGGCGTGTTTCAACACAGACTGCTGCACGTTGACCCTGCGTATGAAGTTAAAGACACAGGAACAGGAGGACTGGCTGATTATGGCAAACTTTGGGGGAGGAGATGACGCTCCTACATGTGTCCACCTCCACAATGAATGTAAATCAGAGGAAAAGAATGTGCATGTGTTTCTGTATGCACGCAGAGATGTAGTCGACAATCTGCACAGTGTCATGGACAGAGGCCCAGAGGAGTCACTGAGCTTCAAAGAGACGCAAAACGACCACAAAAGAACCAAGAAGATGTGCGTAAAGACACCAAAACAAGTGCAAAGAGAAGCATAAGGGCCTCAAAGAGAAGCAAACAACCACAAAGAACCACATAGAGATGCAAAAAGACAACAAAGAAAAGAGAAAAGGACTAAAGAGAGATGCAGAACGGCCATGAAGACACAAAACGATTCAAAACAATAAGAAAATGGACACTTTTACATGTTTGTCCTGTTTCAAGTCAACAGCCGGCTTTGGTGTCCTATAATCACGGCAGCGGTCCTCACACCAACGGTTACCAACACCAAAGCTGTTAACAGTAACCTCGAGGGGGACGTGGCAGTCTGAAACATATCTCTGGGTGACAATTCATCAATAAACCACAGATGTGCTGCTACAGAGGAGTTCTGGGACCACCAACGTCTGTACAGAATTTCATGGAGATCCTTCTGATAGTTGTTGAGATATTTCAGTCTAAAAATTAAAGCCTTAAGGCTGTATTCTCTCTAGTGTCCAGCAGGGGGTGACTCCACTGGCTCCAAACTGATGATTGGATGGAAGTCAATGAGAAAACGAGCCGACTTCTCTCCTGATTTATCAGCTCAGTGAACATTTTCCTGATGAGCTTCTGCTCTCAGTCTCTAGTTTACGGTCTTCTTCATTAAGTAAATTTAATGGTCCCAGTTAGAGGAGGACTACTTTGTGACTAACCGATCAGAGGTGGCGTTACTTCTGGCTCCAAAACAAAAAGAAAAACATGATGGTGACGCCCATAAAGCTGAACTCCCGGCTTCACTCCTTATATACAGTCTATGGCTTGTGACCGTGGCTACTAACAGCGAAACGATGACAAGCATCATCCTTTATTTGTTCAGTCATGATCAGAGTGCTGTGAACGTTCCTCCAGTGGACACACTCCACACACACACACCACTGAACAGACACATGTCAGTACACTAGTATTGATTATTGGTGATTATTGTTTGGTCTCCAGCTTTTCCTCTTTTCCTTCTATCTGAAATTATTTCCCCATCTTAAAACTAATCTCTCTCTCTCTCTCTCCCTCTTTTTCTCTTTATCCATCCTTCAATCTCAGGACAGTTACCGTGGGCAACAAAGCGTGAAACATGAAAGAGCTTCCCCTTGGTTTCCACGGCAACAGGAGCCGGGGCATTCCATAATTTTCTGCTCTGCTCGGTGACAGAATGCATTGACCCACACATCCTTCTTCTCTTTCTCTCTCTCTCTCTGTCGTCCTTCAGTATCTCGCCTTTCTTTCTGACCGTCGTCACTCTCACTCGTCCTCTTTCCTCCCTCCATTCTTTGCCCGTCTCTTTACTTTCCATCCATCCATCCATCCTCCCCCCTCTCCTCCGTCCGTAGTGACTCTTCAGCCCGGGGACAAGCTTCTATAATTCATCATTACTTCTCATAAGCTGCCCTCCTCCTCCTCCTCCTCCCTCCTCTCTTTTTTTTATCTCTCTCCATTCATCCCTCCCAACTCTCCGTCCTTAATATGTTTCCTTTTCGCCCTCTTTCTTTCCATCCGTCTGTCATCTGTCTAATCAATCCCCTCTCTGTTCCTGCATTTTGGAGCAAATCAAAAGAGATAAAGAAAGAAAGAAAGAAAAGGAAGGAGAACTGCATTATGTTGTGTGAGTGTTTTTCAGGGTTATTCAAGGTCAGCTCGCTCGCTCGCTTGGTTTTGAGTTCCCTGATTTCATCGTGCAGCATCCACACCTGGAGTCGAGCTACAACAGTACTTTGGTGAAGGTTTGGGAATATCGTGGGTTTGGTAGATGTTTCAAACCACAGCAGCACCTTTTTTTTTAACATGTACTAAGACTGAAACTACAGGAGGTTCTTTTCTCCCACAGCAGCACATAAGCGTTTTTAGCGCCCTCTATAGAGACCAGCCACACACAAGGACAGAAGTTAAGTTAAGTTAAGTTTAAGTTAACGCTGTGAAACATCAGCGATGTCACGTTTGGACAAGTTATGTAAGTTAGAAAAAGCTCAATGGTGACTTCAGGTTTCAAACTGCGGCCTCCTGGGTAAAAGTCCTCTGTCAGAGATACAAAAGTGACAAATGCCTGCACACAATTTCTAATAGTTGTGTGTTGAGATGCAATTCCTCATTACGAGTCTATCTTTTCTAATTTTGCATTATTTCCTCATTGGTTGTGTATTTCGCGGTTGTCATGAAGTTGTCATGGAGCCCGTCAGCCTGTTGCTGCCGTGACGCGTAAATATGAGGGAGGTTTCCGTTTGTCGAAGCGTGTTAACGTGTCATTTTACTACTAAGCTTTGTACTGCAGCAGTCACCACGAGGGGAAAATACATGGAATAGAAGTTTAATACATATCAGTTTAATCCTTCAGTCAAGTATTTTGGTTGCCCGGCATTAACCATGAAAGAAGTTTAAATATATAAAATAAAATAATATAAAATAAAATAATATAATATAATATAATATAATATAATATAATATAATATAATATAATATAATATAATATAAAATAAAATAATATAATATAATATAATATAATATAATATAATATAATATAATATAATATAATATAATATAATATAATATATGACTACTCACCAGGATTTAGCATATTATATTCTTATTATTCCACATTTTACACATAAACACTTATACTATACTTTACATACAAACACTTGATATTTTTAATCTGTGTAGATCAACGATGACTCTGAGTTTCAATGAGTTTTAATGTGTTTGTGCTTTTGTTAACTTTGAAGAAGGTGAAAGAGTCAAAGAGGAGGAGGATGAAAAAGAAAAGAGGAAGGACAGGAGAGAGGAGCAGGACAGGAAGAGAAGGACGGAGGATAGACGTAGAGGAAGAGGATGGAGGGACAAGGAGACAAATGGGGAGGAAGGGGGGAGAACAGAGGGAGGATTAAGAGGAGGAGGAGGAGAGAAAGGACAGAAAAGAGAGAAAGAGAGGAGGATGAAGGGAGGGAAAAGAATAATGTAAGGAATTAGGGTGAAAGGGGGGATGAGAGGAGTAGAGATGACAATGAAGATGGGAAAAGAAAAGATGGGAGAAGAAGGAGAAAGGAGGGAGAGAAAGGGAGAGGTGATTAATAATGGAAACAACAGCCCCCCCCTTTTATTTATCCCTCACTTTCTACACATTCATTATTTACTTCCTCCCCCACTTTCTCTCCGCCATCTTTCTCTACGCTGATACTTCTCCCTCTTTTTATTTTCCTCATTTCTTTTTCTGTTTCTGTCCCTCCTTATTTCTAAATCTAGTCACCGTTCCTTTTCTTTCTCTACTTGCATCCTTATTTCCTGCTTCCTTTGTCTCTCTCTTCTTCCCTCCATCTTTCCTTCCTTTCTTCTTCTCTCCCTCATTTGTTTTCCTTCTTCCCGTCTTCCCCCTTTCCTCAAAACTTTCTTCATCGTGTCCTTTCCTTGTGTCCTGTCCTTCTTTCTGTCCTTTTCTCTCTTTCATTCTTCCTTTTATTTCTTTCTGTTTCCCTTCATTCCCTCTTTCCTTGCTTCTGTCTTTTCTTTCCTCACGCCTTTCATCTTCCTTCTCTTCTCTCCTTTTCTATCATTTCCCCCCTCCCTTTCATTTCTCCTTCCTCTCTCCCTCCATCTTTCATCCTTGCCTCCCCCTTTCTCTTCTTCAGTCTCTCCATGATCCATCCTTCGTTCCCCCATTCATGGTTCTCAATAAACTTTTTGCTCGGACAATTAGAGCGAGAGAGAGAGAGGGAGAGAGAGAGAGAGAGAGAGGGAGAAAGGAGGCGGGAAGAGGATGTTGCTTGGAGACGGTTGCCGTGTGACGAGAGGGGAGGGGCAGGATGGGGGAGGAGGAGGAGCGGTGGTGGTGGTGGTGGTGGTGGCGGGAGTCAAGTGATGGGTTGCTATGACAACGCAGGTTTCACGCTGTCACTGATTTCAGCGCGGGGTGGGAGGGGCCTGGGAGCATATGGAGAGGAATGCAACACACACACAAAATCACAGCTTGGGAGAAAAATGCTACGTAACTAAAATATTTCTGGCAGTGCAGTAAGAGAAAAGAGAGAGAAAAGAGAGAGAGGGGTTTAAAAATCAAATTAAATGCAGCACACACACACACACACACACACACACACACACACTGTGCAGTCCTGAGCCCATGAAGGTGTTTTTGTTTCTGATCTGTCGCCTGCATGGTTAAAGGATCAGTCCCCTCAAACTACAAAGGCTTCACCGCTAACGCCAACATGCTAACATGCTAACATGCCAGGTTTAATGATCACCGTGCTTCATGCCTGTTAACATGCCGACCTTTGCTAATTGGCACTGCGAATACCGCAGGGGCTGATGGGAGTGTAGAGTGGAGTTTAGCAGAAAGTATTGGACCTCATGGTGGCGTTAGGGGAAAAGTTAAGGGATCATTAAAATTCATCCTCTGGGGGCCAAAACCCTCATCGGCATCCATCTAGAGAAACTGTCTGCTGGAGGAACGAGGAAACTGACAGCAGAGGCAAGATGTTCTAGATCCCAACCACGTCCTTTAAACTCCACCCTCCAATATGTAGTGTTCTAGATCAAGCCGGGATAACCCCGACAACACCGTCGGCGTGATTATCTCTGACACTTGACGACGCTTCTCCAGAGGCGATGGGCTGATTACAACTAAACGTGACAAGCAAACTGAATTTGACGTGTGAAATTGGCGCAGTAATATTTTACAGAGCAACTTAACACCCTTTTGTTTTTATCTCCAACACACTGATTTCACACATTCAGAAACTGGTTCTTACTGGAGATGAGGTGAGCCAGGCTTTGGCAGATGTGGCAGCGCCTGCAGTGCAGCATTATTGGAATTTAAAATAATATTTGGGACAATGAAACGGTCGACTGGCATCTGAATCAATTTAGAAGTCAATAAATTAAAATGTACACATCATTTACTATTTAAAAAAAGAAGATTTAGTTTCTGTTTTTCTTTTCTGTGTTGGATCCAAATGAACCCTTTAAATCACCAAATTCACACCGAGTGATTGAGGAAGCAGTAGACCAGTGTACTAAATCCCTGTTTTAGTGAATGTAGTCTGGTGTATGCAGAGAGCGATATAATGGCTGTTTGTGGTTAAACCAAAAGGATCCTCCAGATCTCTCTCTGTAGGGATCCTTTCCATGATGCTGTCACACACTTAGAATAACACTCTGAGCCTGTCAGTGGATCAAACAAGCACTTTTAGTGGACCTGCTGTGATCAGGTGCAGTTGTCCCAACACTTTTACTACCCACCAGTCATTCAGACACCAGGATGTGAACAAACACAGCACAGGTTAAGAAATAGCCTTCAAGTTCCTTTTAAGTTTAGGTTAGTAAAGATCATGGTGAAGGTTAAAAACGAGGCTGAGTGTTGGTCAGCTCTGAGACTTGTCAGGGTCAAATAAACCAGACTGAAAGTTTAAACCGACTGACGAAACGATGAATGCTGTCGTTTTTCTGCTGAGGACAGTCTGCAGCAACAGAGTGAAACGAAATGTAATCTGCTGGAGATGCACTGCAGCACCATACTGCACCACACACACACACACACACACACAGTCCAGCCAGTGAATGCGTGTATTGATGAGGCCCTGCAGGTGTGTGTGTATGCTACTAGTGTATATGTGTGTGTGTGTGTGTGTGTGTGTGTGTGCGCGGCAGCTGGGATGACCTCAGGACAGTCAGCTGTCTGTGCAGCGTTCAGCTCTGCAAGTCTCACTGAATACATTTCTACATCTTCTCAGTTAATCTCGAAGACTTAAAATTCAAACCACAGAGCTCGTGTGCAGAGTCAGATCTGTGTGTAGCGGCGGGGGGGAGATTAGAGGGTGTGCCACCGGAGGGGACGCCACCAGAAACAGGAAGTAGTTTGACACTGAAGCAGAACGTAACGGCCCACTCGTGGAAAAAGCAGTGACGTGACGTGCTGCAAAACAACAGGAACAATGTTTTATCCTGTAAAAACCCTTTACAGAACTGTATTAAAGGTACAATTCACCAGTTTGACAAATACATTCACACAGAATCCAGATTTTTATGCTAGTTAACGTACTAATTCCACCACAAATAAAAGTCCTGCATTACAAATCATCTGCTATGCTGTGTTACATTAAGTTAGTGGATTATTATTATTGTACGTAATAATGTGTACGCACTGGGTAGTTTAATCTGAAGGAGTGCGACATATTTCAGAAGAGGATATTTGCTGCTGCGGCCTCAGAATACTCAATAGCAAAAAAAAAAAAAGGAACCGAAATGAACGAGGAACGACCTGCAGATTTAATCAGGTACAACAGGGCCTCATTACTATACCCAGCATGCATCACTCTTCCCCATGTTGATGCCTGAAGGCTGCAGATGTACTTTCTGAACGTATTTCCAGCGAACACGGTGGGTTAATATGTAAATGGGTGCATTAAAATCTCCGTAGAATGTGATCTCCCCGAGCGCCGGGCACAGCTGAACCTTGACCCTGACCGGCGCTCTGCTCCGCCGCTGATTCATTTCCACTCACTCCTTCACACTGACAGAAGTCACTCACACAGACTGCACACACGTCTGTCCTGCATCGGGGTGAATTTTCCCTTCAGTTTGGTCCCATTTGCCAGGAAGTTGTTCTTGTCCTGAAGCCAAACTCATTAAAAACCATTTAAATCGTCCCAGCTTAAGCAGAGGATGGAGCTCATTTCTGCACTGAATTATTCCGGTTAAACGTTCCCTGACGGCGGCTCGGCGTGTAGCTCAAGGGGCTCTGACGGGGAATTAAACCTCCAACTTCTCTGTACTCGTCTGTCATCTCCGTTATGTGTTTCTCATATTTCTGTGCACTTTGTCGCATTCATTCAAACTACAGGAAGTGACGTGGAGTTTAAAAATAGAGACCGGAGGGAGCGGGAGCTGATCTTCATTTGGTTTGGTTTTATCACTGTAGAAAATAAGCTTTCCAGGAATCCACGTCAAAACAAAGCAGTAAAGGAAAAACGCGCAGTGTGCTGAACAAGCAGAAGCTCAGGAGAACCTCCATCCTGCCCTCGGCTGACCTCCGACCTTTGAACCCTCAGGTGAAACACACCATCCATCTTCATGTCCAGATTAGCTCAGCTGATCCATTTCTCTACTATTTAAGGTGGATGTGTGCTCTTCCTCTGAAGCCCCAGAGCTCCTTTGTTGTCCAAAAACTACTAAAAACACATCGGTGAAGCCTCACTGTTGGAGCGGGTGAGACTTTCCTTCATCACCATGGCAACACCACGAATTAATGAGCAGGACTGATGTTTTTGGCCCAATGAGATTTGCAGGATTTTTGCATTGTGTGTGATTTTTATTTTACCGGAGTGGCCAGAAAGTGACATTTACCGATTATAGTCTCAGAAAATGTGTCATATCACAATAACCTGTATATCAGCACGGCCGGGAGCGGGCCCAGCTTAATCCTGCAGTGCAGAATGTTTGTCTCCCCCTGCTGGCAGGGAGGCGCAACTACACAAACATTTAATAGGCGTTTGTGGCGTATGCTGATTTTATTTATTTATCTATTAACTCATTTTGACCTCTTTATGTCGAGCACTTCTGAACGCTTTTCTGGGATGCTTGTTAGGTGTTTCCACCTTTGGGTGTCACAGCTGACGTCTGATCCAAAAGTCTGATTTACCTGATAACGGCCTGAATGCAACAGACATTCATTCATACGGAAAAGTCCAGCTTTAAGTAAAAGTAGTTCTACCTTTTCATAAAAATACTATAAAACACTGTAAAAACACAATGTTCACAGGTCTCTCTCTGTAGGGATCCTTTCCATCATGCTGTCAGTCACTTAGAATAACACTCTGAGCTTGTCAGTGGATCAAACAAGCTCTTTTAGTGGACCGGATTACGCTGCAGCCCAGTTGGACCTGATCTATTGGGACAGTGCATCTGGACAGGATTAAGCATTTAGACACTAAAATATGTACAAACAGGGACCAAGTTTAAAAATACCCTTCACACATGAGCCCCAGTGGTCACATTTCCAAGAACAATGTGGAACGAGCAGAGGCTTCTTGCTGTGATTGAACACAACATGAGAGCTGCATGTGTCTCTGCACACACACAGCACACAGGACGCAGGGCAGCAACATGTCCTGCAGAGCCGGTGGTGGGGGTGGGAATGGTTTAGTGATGAGACCCAGTGAACACAGCCCGGTCCGACTCATTTTCAGCACGCTGAAGCCTGAGGAGCAGCGGCTCTGTGACCTCCTGCAGGCCGGCAGAGGAAGCATTCATGTTTAAAACAGGCTTCAAACGCAGCGGGAGGACAGACGCACAGGTCCTGCTGCTCTGCTCGGATTCAGAAAACCAAAAAAAAGGCAAAGCTTTGTTATTTTCTTCAAGGTCAGAGCTGTGAGAGCTGTGTGTGTGTGTGTGTGTGTGTGTGGAGCTGTCAGTAGGTCAGATGGTAGCTGTTGAAGTCTGAGGACAGAAGGTCAGCCTGTTCCAACCAGCATTTCACTGGGCTTTGATGTGTGTGTGTGTGGATCTACGGCCAGACTACCAGATTAACGTCTATCTGCGCCTCCATCAGACCATTCAGCTCTGTCACATTTACATTCATCCATTAGTCAAAGCTGTCGAAACGATATTGACTATCTTAAGTAGTTTGCAAGGAATTCTGGGTAAATTAAGACTGAAAATAAAATACACGGTTGACAGAGCAGCCGTATCAAAGCGCTCAGCTCTGCTTGTCCCAGCAGCACTCTGGAGGTTACAAGAGACTTATGTAATATATTACATGTCATGGCTAAAATCTGAAGTCTGTCTCAGGGTAAGACGGCTAAATACCCTCAGGGCACTTCAAAGGGACACAAAAGGTATCAGGGACTCCTCCTCTCCTTGTAATCCCACCAAACAACCAGATTAATCTCAATCTGAATAAACAGCATGTTTGTTTGAAAGTGATGAACAGAAGGGCAGAAGAGTGCTGAACACCGGCTGTGTGCACAGACTGTGAAACAGCGCCACCTGCTGCAGGACTGAGGTAGCAACACACACACACACACTGCACTGCATCTGCTTCTTTCTTTCCGTCTTTAGTTGCCCATCTCTCATGTCTTATTCTACTCTCTCTCTCTATTACATGGCCAAACGTAGACTAATAAATACTAATTGTGTCTTTTGTGTACTACAGCTCATTTTACCTGGTTTATATACTGTTGGGAATTTTCAAGGCACCCACCTACAAGGGTGCAGCAGAGACGGAGGAAGCTATTAGACGGTCACTGCAGGATCAGTAATTTATGGTAAATTATCTTTGACCTTTGACCTTTCAGGACTTTCAGACACAGATATAGTGCACGTTCTTTTCAAATATCTGTTTCATATTTTCATATTTATTTCTCTTGATTGTGTACCAATATATTAATGTCCTTGTGATGTGAAAACCTACTGGACAATAAACCCGATTCTGAATCATCTGATGGCCCCTCAGATTCACCTGGGGCCCTTTGGAGGGGCCCGACCCTTTGGTCCTGGCCCCCCAGCACTAAACTGTGAGCTCAGGGAGTCTCTGCTGTATCTACTTCACTGTATTTATCATATCAGTCACAGCTTTCTGTACTTTTACTTTAATACCTTGTGCTGATCGTACTCGTGTTCTCTTCCTTAAACAGGACTTTAAACACAGGACTACTAGCTGGGGAGTATTTTTACTTTATGGAATCAGTACTTTCATTCTTTTCATCCTTCCCCCTTTCCCTCTATCTCCTCTCTCCATCCAGTCCTTTTTCTGCCTCCCTCATTCCCTCTCTAAGTCTCTCTGCACCTCCCACCTGTTCTGTTACCTCATTGCTCTCCTTCTTTCTCTCAGTCCATCTCTCCTCTCCCTCCTTATCTTTTTTCTCCCTCTCTCTCCACTTCCCACCCAACCAATTCTCTCTCTCTCTCTCTTTCTCCTCCTCCCACTCTCTCTCTTTTCTCCCGTCTCACCTTCTGTCTCTCTTCCCCTCCCCTCCCCACCATCCTCTGTAATTACCTCCTTCGTAGAAAACCTGAGAACATTTGCAGTGACGGGAGACTTGTCTCGCCCCCGTTTGCTGCTCTTTTATCTTCTTCCCGTTCTCTTCTATTTTTCATTTTCTCCCCTCTCTCCTCCTCTTCGTCTCCCGGTTCCTCCCCGAACAAACTCTGCCGGAGTTACAACTTTATACACATGTAAACCTTGTTTACGCCTCGCTCACGTCTGCGGCAGTTTCTGATCTGGCTTCCTGCGTCTCTACCCTTTTCCTCGTCTTCACTTCCCTCCACATCTTTTCTACTGGCGTATGCTTTTGTGACTTTGCTATTTTCCTTTAATTTGTAGATGTCTTATTTGCACAGTTGCCAGTGTATTTTGGTGGAGCAGAGAGAAAATGTAGTTTGTTGGAGGTGACATGTCAGTCAGTCACTGAGGGAACAAACTGCTAGTTTACCCATATTAGATTATCTTTTAGTGTAATAAATCAGGAACTATTACACTATCTTGTGCTATGTTCAAGTCTTGCTGGAAAGAGCAGACTTGGAAATTGAATCCCATGCACGAGTGGGAATGTAACGCTGCAGGCTCTGTTTTTGTGATAACCCTTAAAGGAGAGATTAAGTGTCTGCCACAGTAACGTGTGCTTACATGAGAGCTCACAGCTGAGAATTACAGACCGCAATCTGCTGTGAACTTGAAAAATGACTAATAATCTGTATGAAATCTTCAGTATGCAAAATTAATTTATTAAAAAAAGCAATGCGGTGGCCGGCATTGTTCAGGATTCGATTGATCTTGTAAAAATTCAAAACACAGAAACATAATCACTTCCAAAAGTGCATTGATGGGAAATGTGGTCTTCTGATGAGTCAGGAGAAATATCAGCACCACCACCTTTTTTTTTTTTCCCAGCATGCTCCCATTTCTTTACTGTCATTACGCCAAGGTAGCATTTTATTTGGCAACGATACACTGGTGTTTAAAATGTAACACACAGCACTTTCATGCAATAAAGTTGATTCTTATTCTCCCATTTCGTCAATGTGTATCTGTCTCTCTCTCCCTCTGTCACTGTCATCCTCTCTCACTCGCTTCCTGGCGCTCAGTCTTTCTCTCTCATTTCCCAGACAGCAGACAGTTGTGCAGCGTCAGGCTTTACATTTAGGTTTGATGGTGTGTGTGTGTGTGTGTGTGTGTCGCCAGCTGAACAGAAGATACAGATGCAGGACTACAAACCTCAGCAGCCTTAACTAATACTGTAAAGCTCTGCCTTTTAGCCCACTGTGCTGAGATCTAAGTAAGACCGTGTAACTTCATTAAGAAACATCCAAGCCACCGTTGACTGTTATGGGAAATACAAATTGATCCTGATACAGTTGCTCAGTTTAAAGCAGCTGTTCAACAGTGAACACACACACATATATAACAGATCAATAATGATGATCAAAAGCTCTGTGTGTCATAGAGAGACCGTGACAACACTAACCATCTATTTCAATGAAGCTGTAGACACTAGTTAATGAATAGCACACGACGCTATCAGTAGCTAACAAGAAGTAGCATCAACAATGGTTAGCAGCATCAAAATCAATATCGATACAATACAGCGGGTTTTAGCAATATAACCAGCAGTTAGTGGGATCAACCACAGTTAGCAGGATCAACATAAGTTAGAAGGATCAACTACAGTTTGCAGGATCAACTACAGTTAGCAGGATCAACTACAGTTAGCAGGATCAGCATAAGTTAGAAGGATCAACTACAGTTTGCAGGATCAACATAAGTTAGCAGGATCAACTACAGTTAGCAAGATCAACATAAGTTAGCAGGATCAACACAAGTTAGCAGGATCAACATAAGTTAGAAGGATCAACAGTAGTTAGCACTATCAACAGCAGTTAGCACTATCAACAGTAGTTAGCACTATCAACAGCAGTTAGCAGTATCGTATCAACAGTAGTTAGCACTATCAACAGCAGTTAGCACAGCAGTTGCCAGCAGTAGTAGCAGCTAGAAGCATCAACAAGCGACAAGAGTGGACAATAGCAGTATAGAAGTTAGCAGTATCAACAGTAGTTAGCACTATCAATAGTAGTTAGCAGAATCAACAGCAGTTAGCAGAATCAACAGCAGTTAGCACTATCAACAGCAGTTAGCAGGATCAACAGCAGTTAGCACTATCAACAGTAGTTAGCAGGATCAACAGCAGTTAGCACTATCAACAGTAGTTAGCAGGATCAACAGCAGTTAGCAGTATCAACAGTAGTTAGCAGGACCAACAGTAGTTAGCAGTATCAACAGCAGTTAGCAGGACCAACTGCAGTTAGCACTATCAACAGTAGTTGATACAGTAGTAGCAGCTAGAAGCATCAACAATTGACAACAATAGCAGTATAGCAGTTAGCAGGATGAGTCACAGTTAGCATAACCAGCAGTTAGCAGTGATAGAAGTTAGCAGTAGCAGTTAGCAGCAGCAATAGAGGTTAGCAGTAGCAGTAGTTGGTAGTAGAGGTTAGCAGTAGTTGGTAGTAGAGGTTAGCAGTAGCAGTAGTGGGTAGTAGAGGTTAGCAGTAGTTGGTAGTAGAGGTTAGCAGTAGCAGTAGTGGGTAGTAGAGGTTAGCAGTAGCAGTAGTTGGTAGTAGAGGTTAGCAGTAGTTGGTAGTAGAGGTTAGCAGTAGCAGTAGTGGGTAGTAGAGGTTAGCAGTAGCAGTAGTTGGTAGTAGAGGTTAGCAGTAGCAGTAGTGGGTAGTAGAGGTTAGCAGTAGTTGGTAGTAGAGGTTAGCAGTAGCAGTAGTGGGTAGTAGAGGTTAGCAGTAGCAGTAGTTGGTAGTAGAGGTTAGCAGTAGTTGGTAGTAGAGGTTAGCAGTAGCAGTAGTTGGTAGTAGAGGTTAGCAGTAGTTGGTAGTAGAGGTTAGCAGTAGCAGTAGTGGGTAGTAGAGGTTAGCAGTAGCAGTAGTGGGTAGTAGAGGTTAGCAGTAGTTGGTAGTAGAGGTTAGCAGTAGTTGGTAGTAGAGGTTAGCAGTAGCAGTAGTGGGTAGTAGAGGTTAGCAGTAGCAGTAGTTGGTAGTAGAGGTTAGCAGTAGTTGGTAGTAGAGGTTAGCAGTAGCAGTAGTGGGTAGTAGAGGTTAGCAGTAGTTAGTTGTAGAGGTTAGCAGTAGCAGTAGTGGGTAGTAGAGGTTAGCAGTAGTTAGTTGTAGAGGTTAGCAGTAGCAGTAGTGGGTAGTAGAGGTTAGCAGTAGCAGTAGTTAGTTGTAGAGGGTAGCAGTAGTGGGTAGTAGAGGTTAGCAGTAGCAGTAGTTGGTAGTAGAGGTTAGCAGTAGCAGTAGTGGGTAGTAGAGGTTAGCAGTAACAGTAGTTAGTAGTAGGTTAGCAGTAGCAGTAACAGCTAGCGACATCGCTAGCCTCATCAGTAGCTGTAATTAGCAGGTAGGAAACAGTTATCGTGGATCCACAGTAGCTTAAAACTTTTCTGCTTCAGTGCCAAAGCCATCAGTCCTTTACAGACCATCAATGTGGTCGCAGCGGGACAGTTCAGCTTCAGTTTGAGACACTTTTTGCTGCATGCAAGTATCTAATAAAGACCTGAATGATAAATACCAATATACCTTTTCAAAAATTAAAGGTCTTCTGTGCCTCCAGCACCTAAACCCCTACTGCCCGTCCTGCTAGCAAACATCCCTGCAGCTCGCCCGCTAAATAATTGAGCGCTAGTGCACTTGAGTGTCTTAACACTTCACTTCACCGCGGCCCCGTCGGGACCGGCTTATTTTGGGCCGCTGCCTCTTCTCCACAAAGCTCTGCCCTCAACATCTACAGTGATGAAATGCATTGCATAGTGTGCATTAAGCTGGGATTTAAGAATCAACCACAACATTTAAGCATTTCAGTGACATGAATTCAGCTTTGGAGCAGAATATGAGTGTGAGATGAAACTGGCCAGAAGAAGAAATGGTGGAAATGGAGAGCAGGACAACAGATGAGACGTTATGTTGATTAGCTCTCATTTGAGTGTTTACATGGTGATATATGGTCATGCAGGAACAGGACTTTTGTTTTTCTTTGGCTTCTTTTTTTTCTAGGTGAGCTGCTGAACAAATAGGTCAACTCGTGAATTTTTCATTGCATTTACATTTTTTCAAGCCCTGCTGGGGGTAGACTGCAGGGAAACCTATGGAGATGAAGCACTGATGAAATGGATCAAATGCCGTATCAGGCTCAAACTTCTGAGCTCGACTCTGGGAGGAAAACTATTTACCAATTCTGACGAATAAAAGAGAGAGCAAGCTAAGGAGAGAGGGAAGGATGAGCAGACACAAGGAGGCAACGTGAACCAGCACAGAAAACATGATTTACAAAAAGATTCAATATGGAAAAAGAAGATTTCTATCCTTTGGGACATATAAACTATAGATGAGAACTGCATTTCCCATGGGTACTTGCATGACATGAAGAACACAGGTGTGCTCATCATCATGACCAAGGACTGTGTGCTACAAATCACAGTCCTGTCTTCCTGAAATTGGCTCATTCACTCACAGATCCTCTCATGATATTTGAGGTTGAAAATATAAACAATTAAGTTTAGATTAAAATGCAAATCTTTCATCTTCTGGCCATCAGTCGCAGCTCTGAGGAGTCACTCTTTGGCTTTGTATTGACTTTCTGTTGGAATAAATCATACTTTTGTCATTTTACAGTCATCTGATGTTGTCTTTTAAACAAATTTGACAAATTTATGCAACAAATGATGTGACTGAAACGCACTGCACTACTGTTAGAAGTGATACGATGTGCTCTATTGGTCATTTTTACATTTAACTAGTGCCTGTTCAAATGGAACGATTGGAGATTGGAGAGATAACCTTTTCCTACCAAGTTATTGCTAATAACTAACCATTTGGGATCAGGCTATTTCCAGGGACAAAAGTGTTCATTCCAAAAATCACATGGCTGATGTTAGAAATGTTTGGGTTTGCTGCAATGTTACATCTCCGGCCTCTCTTTCCTCATCTGTCCTTGAATGTACCACCACGAGTGACTGCGAACGTACTGTACCCAGCATGCCGTGAGGCCGTGTAGCAGTTAAAAGGAGTCCCCTTCTCAATATGGACTTCTAGCAGCAGTAAAATAAGTCCCTCCTGCCAAGTGTGAGCAGATGAATGGTTGAGGAGAAGATCAAATAACATTTTAGTTTGATGCAGATGCAGAATCGTTTTTGTTGCATTTGTTCAAAGACACTTTTTCCTGTCTGTCCACTGCTTTCATACATTATCTCAGCTTTTCCTGCAGTCATGTCCTCGGAGTGAAGACAGACACTGAGAGAAGTTCTGAGGATTTCACCAATGAAGCAGAAATGAAGTTTTTTTACCCAAATTAGGCTCTGACGTGATGAAAAGACGCCTCCTTTTGAACAGCGTAGGCAGGAGGCTCCCACAGTTCATCTGACCTAGTTCAGGTGCGCTTGATTCAAATCATCCCACGGCTGAAGCAGCCGCAGCGAAGCAGGCGACACACCTTTTGTGCCATCATGGCGATGATGATGACGTGTTCCTGCAGGTGTTTAGTCCTCCACATCAGCCAGGTGTTGGCATCACATTGTTTTCTGTTTGTGTGGTCAGATGGCTGCACAAGCTGCTTACCAACGCGACTACAAGTCTGCTCATTAAACTTAGAGTCTTTTCTCCCTGCTGTAACAAAGAAGTGAGATCAGATAACTCCAGTGCGTCTCTCTAAACGATGTCCCCACTGATTTTAAGATAATCCTCTTCACTGGTAAAAGCATTTCATCAACGTTCTTCAGCAGACATGAGCAGGCTCCTGAACCCAGGAGTTAATCTACCAGAAAACCTCCCCCATCACACACCGACTACAGTCAACAGCAGCAAGCCACGTCCTCAACTGCATCACTAAATAAACATGCGTCCTGTGCTGGACCCTTACTGTGTGGAAATGTCTTCACCCATCAAATGATCATCTATAATTAGGTAGTAATTAGAACGACAGCTCATCTTTTGATCCAATAGGTCGACATGTGGTTATAATAAGAAACGCTTATTAAATTAAACGCTTAAAGACACGTTATTTTGTGTAATAACCATAATGACATGAAGGAATGTGTTAGTATAACAAGGAGAGCTGCTTGTTAAAATGGAACAATTCAGTGTGTCGTAATAATTAGAAAATTATCTTTATAACGCAAACGTGAATATTAATGCTGCTGCAGATAATTATATTTACTACATGTTAGTTTATTTTCCCTGAACACAGTTAGGCTGCAGTGGTCCCACATTAGCAAAGCAATTAAAACATATTTGATGGTTAACATTTGGTTCAGTATTTTGTATAATCTGTCACTGTGGATCTGCTGTGGCCGGACGGTTCGGAGAGAGTTTACACATTGTGTTCTTATATCTGAAGCAGCGGCAGAGCGTTAGAGGTCTGTGTTAACCTGTGAAGGAGCAGCCACAGGGCCGACACCGATCAGATGTGGAGAGGAGAACGGTAGCTGCCTCCAGCCCTCTGTCACATCTACGTCTCCGTTTGAGGAGGGAAAGAAGTCCCTCTCACAAGACCCTAAGAAAACATGAATGATGCAAGACGCCGGAGCAGACAAATGACTCTTTCATGCCCCAGTTGGTGCGGCTGCTGGTGTCACTGGTCCGCTCTCAGCAGCCAAAGCTCAGCTCGACCTTCCCGAGCCAAAGAGGAAGCAAAGCTGCTGCCGCTGCTGCTGCGTGTTTGCAGTATTTAACATAAATTCATGTTTGATTTAAAACGAGTTGCAAATTTATTCAGCTGCTGCTTCGTACGAGTCTGCTTGATAAGGAGGGAGAGGAGGGAGCACGCAGGTCTGGGTTGCTCTACTTCTGAGGACCTGTGTAGAGAATAATGCATTCCTCAGCACCTTACAATTACAGCTTCACACTCCAATCTTCAGCTAAACTCGGCCTAAACCTTGGCCTATCCTCTCCTAAACCTATTACAATGTCAACATAAACCTTACACCTACGTCTAACCTCAGTTAAGTCTGAAGCTGAGCATGAACCTGACTCCTGCTTTAACCTTAACCTCACCTGAAATTAAGCTTATCTTTACCTTGACCTAAACCTAAACCTATTCTAAATTTAAATTTAACGTAACGTAACGTAACGTAACGTAACGTAACGTAACATAACATAACCCTAAATTAAACTTAATCTTAATTTAAACCAATTTAAACAAGAATCCTAATCTAAACCTCGGCCTTGCCTTAATTTAACCTCAAACATAATTCTACCTGCAACCTTGAACTATTTCATAACCATAAACTTCCCTTAACCTCAGACTTTATCTAATCCTAATTCCTGATTCCAGCCTAAACATGATCACACTGTAACCTCCACTCAAACCTGACCTCACCTGAAACAACCACAAACCTAAACCCAATTTATCTCGTGTTAATTCTAATCCCAGTCTAAACTGATCTCTGACCACAATGTAAACAGCCTACGTCACATGTGCGATGTTAGCGTGACCCATTAGCAGAAGTGCCACAGTTATGAGGGTAAGAACAACGCTCAAATATCCCACAGTTTGTCTTTCCCCTCAAACTCACCCTGGTTCTAATCTCGACCCCCCAAAAAACCAGCTTGTTGGAGCCAAGCTGCCCCAAAAAATGCCCTCACTTCCAGAGAGATGGAAGCCACACACACACACACACACACACACACACACACACACACACACAGCTTACTACTATAGTTAAACCCCATGCAGCATGCATACTGCATAGATTTACACCTACTGTACACCGACATCCTGTATTTCAAATGCACGCACCAGAACACACAGACACACACACACACACACACACACACACACACTGAGTGCTCAGGTATTGCAAGCATGATGAAGTTAAGTACATAAGACACACATACACACACACACACACACACACACACACACACACACCTATTATTAGCAGCCAGATGCTGTGCAGCAGCAGAGCTTCTTACCGTTCTGGAGACAATGGAGACGCCTTCCATTCATTTACACTGGAGAGAAGAAACACACACACACACACACACACCTTCACACACTTCTCTATCTCACCAGCTCTGTCACTTGCTCGCCCTGTCTCCTCCTCCTCCTTCTTCTTCTGCTGCTGCTGCTTCTTTCTCTGAGCCTGCCCTCCCTTTACTCTCTTCCTCCTTTACCCTCTCTCTCTCTCTCTCTCACCTCCTCCCTTGCTTTGTCTACCTCTCTCGCACAGCCACTCCCCCAACTCCTCCTCCTCCTCCTCCTCCCTCACCCTCCCTTCCTTCCTCTCCCTCTTTGCCTTTTCTTTCAATTTAACCTCTGTCCTCCTTTCCTTCCCCTCTTTCTTTGCTTCTATCCACCAAACTCCCCCCTCCAGTATCTCTCTCTCTCTCTCTCTCTTTGCCCCCCCCCCCTCTCTCTATGGAGATGCATGGTTGCTTTCTTGACAGCCTCTCCACGTGTCGGCTTGTGAGTGAATGTGTGTGTGCGTGTGTGTTTCACTCTCCAGTGCACACACTCAGCCTGTCAGTCACATTCATGTGCACTCGGCCATTCACACACGCACACACACACACACACACACACACACACACACACACACACACACACAGCAATATTCATCTGGTCCTAGCTGTACTCATCTTCTTCTTTGACACACATCTGATAGCTCTCGCTTCACACACACACACACACACACACACACACACACACACACACACACACACACACACACCCTCTTCTTATTAACTCGTCCTCTCTCTCTCTCTTTGTACACACCTCCACATGCAGTTCATGGCGGAGCAGCTGGCTGCTTCACATATTATGATTTCTAGCGGCGACACACCCCTGAACACACACACACACACACACACACACACACACAAGCATGGTGGTATGCGCTGCATCGTCATCACGTGCTTGTTGAGGATGTGTGCAGCAGGCCAATTAGCATGCATGCTCACACACACACACACACACACACTCACACTCACACTCTCACACACACACACACACACACACACACACACACACACACACACACACAGGTGTGGTGGTGAGGTTCAGACTGTTACTGCGGCCTGTTCACAGGAAAACTCTGCTGTGCTGCCGAGCAGATAAATCACTCCTCCCTCTCTCCTCTATCCCTTCTTCCTCCTGTCCTTTGCTGCCGCAACCGTTTGTCCTCAATTTAGTCTTTTTCTGTACTTTTGGGTCGTCTCTCTCTCTCTCTCTCTCTCTCTCTCTCCTTCTCTGTCTGCTCACATCATTCCCTCCACTCGTCCACTTCTTCCTGCCCTCTACTTCCTCCTTTTTGTCCCATCACTTCCTGTCCACGTGTCCCTCTTTTCCTCCTGCACTCCCCATCTTATTCCTCCACCTCCTCCTCCTCTACTGCTTCTTACTCTTCCCATTATCAGTTCCTTACCTGCCCCCCCTCCTCCTCCATCTTTCTTTCTCCGTCACATCGTCACATCTCCTCCTCCTACCTGCCTTTCATTCACTCCTCCGTCTACCTCCATCTTCCTTTCTACCTATTTCCTCTTCCATCATAACCTGACGTCATTTATTTTCGCTTCTTCCCTTTCATCAACACCTATCCCCTCTTCCTTTCCTTCTCTCTCTCTCTCTGTCACACCGTCATCTTATTCCTCTTCCTACCTGCTCTCTTTCTCTCTTCTTTTGTCTCTACCCCTTCCTATCCTCCTCTTTTCCTTCACGTTACTGCTCATTTTCCTTTCTGTCACCTCTTATTTCCTCCCCCTTTCTTCTCTCCACACCCCCTCCTTTCCCTTTCTACCTCCTTTTTTCTCCTGCCTCCTCTCGTGCTGTTCTTCCTATCTTACTTGTCTTCTTTTCCTTTATTTCTCTGCCTCCTTCCCCCTCTCAGTATTAGTTCTACCTTCTCTTTCTCAACCCGTCCCTGCTGCACCCCTTCCTGCCTCCCTCCCATCTTACATCATTAATCTGCTCATTATTTTGTCTGCCACCTCTTTTCCTCTTCTTTAATCTACCTCCATCCTCCCCTCGTCCTCAACAGATCCTCCTCCATCACGCCCCCTACTTCCCTTTTCTATACTTTCACCTCATCATCAACTTTCTCCTCTCCTTTCCTCCTCATCTGTAGGCTTGTTTCTTTGTCTGCCGTCTTTCTCCTTCACTTCTTAGCTCTGTACTTCCTCATCTTTTCTCAGGTCTTCCTCATCCTACCTTCCTCCCCTTTGCATGAGGTATTTATCCATAGTCAGATTCTTACCTACAGTAGATGGCAGTCGGGGGCAGCAGTAAAATACATTTCAGCCTCCTTAAAAAAAACCCAGTGCCAGTTTAAGTGTGTGCTATATTTAGAACAAGTTCACTGCTTTACATTGCCGACTGGGAACTGAAGCAGCGTCATCGCTCGCTTCGATGCCACCACCATACTCCTTTGACAAAAAACAACAATTTGACCCTGCAGGACACAAGAGCTTGTGGAGAAGTTGCGGTGGAAGTTAAGACGCTAACACGCTGATTCAGATCAGAATGAACCCTTATAAAACAGCAAAGTCACCCAGTAACACAAACAAACTAGCAGCTCAAGGCAGAAGTAGACCAGTGACTCCCATGTTCTGCAAGGTAAAATTACTGATTTTGTCAATGGAGTCTGGTGGCTTGGAGGAGAGCATAGATGAATATGACCACAGCAGTACATTGATTAGTGTCTGTGCTGGGACAACCACAGCCTCACCTCAGATAATCCAAACTATCCCTTAAACTCCGATGGCATTTACTTCCTGTTTCCTACCCTCTGAAAATGGCCCTGTGATGGAGCTGTAAATAAACATGAAACCCGTCCTTTCTTCATCACTCCAGGAGGAAAGGAGGAAATACTGTAGGAAGGTGAGAGGAGGAGAGGACAGGAGGAGGAGGGGGGAGGTGGATGTCACAGCAGGGGCTCAGGTCAGAGTAAATGTACTCAGAGGTCAGAGGTCAGCCGGGGCGCTGCCTACCTGCGGAGAGGCGACCAGGTCCCCGAGGAGCGCAGGCAAAAGAGAGGGCAAAGGTGACAGACGTCCGGGAAGCCGAACATCCCGAAGATCCTCCGATTCACCGGCCTTCTGTTTCCCTGCGGCGTCGCCGTTTGATGACATCACTGCCCTGTCGTCCTGTCATCAGGTTTTAGCGGCACTCGCCCGCCTGTCGCCGCATACAGCTGAGCTCGAGGAGTTTAGGCTTTCATGAGCTTCAGGCTCAGGCTCTCTGCTGTCCCATCACACGTCAGTCATCAGCAATTAACGTCAGCAAATGAAAACGAACGTGTGACCGATGTGTCTGCAGTGTTTTTTAGTGGACAAATGTCACACTTTACTGAGTCTTTCAGTCATAATTGTGAAAACCAATGCAGGTTTTAACTTCCACAACATTCAAAACAAATAGTGCCACTTTTTAAACGGTTAAAGGACACTCAAGTCCACAGGGACACTTTGGGGAATCTTCTGCTCCCACATAATAATGGACCCAGACGGTAAAGAAGTGATGGCTGCCGTGGGCCCTTCCTCTCAAAACCCATTTGTTTCCATGGTTTCCGTGGGGGGGATGATTGGAGTTGCACACCTTTTTGTTTCTCCTGTGTGTCCTTGAAGAGCAAATAAAAAAATAAAAAACATCAATGTTGATCCACCAGAAACGTTGAGGCGCAGGAGGCGGCTGTTCTTCCTGCGGCTCTGTCAGGAAGTCAGACGGTCTGTTTCCACACACACACAGTCCTATCAGCCGAAAACAGTCAGCTCGCCTGTCAGTCACACAGGTAGACAGTAAGTCAGCGAGACTCTAATGAAGGTGGGTGTTACACAACAGCCACACGCTTGAATATTTTGAGAATATCAGACAGTCAGTGACTCAAAGTTAGCAAAGTTTCCATAAATTCAGGAATCTAAAGTCCACGTAGGGTCAAAGTGCTTCCTTCTCCATCAGCTTCTTCCTCTGAGTGACTGAGCACCGCAGACAGATGTCAAAGTTATGACACATTTTGTTTTAAAACCGAAAACAAGCAGCAACATTTAGTTTTTGTTGTAATAACCAATAAATAGTTTGATCGACTGTTCGCGGCTCCAGCTGCTAATATCCTCTGTTTCATAACGCTGTGAAAGGAAAATCTGGTGGTTTTAGTCTGCTGGTCTGCTTGAGTTTTATACTGAACTTCTGTCCATTATTTCTGACAAACTTCACCCAGAAAATGATTGGCAGATGAATCGATAATGAATGTAACCGATCGAACTGAAGCCTCAAAGTTCTGACTGGTTGAGCTTTCATTTTAGTTATGAATCATGACTAAAGTTGGTTTACTTTACTTTTCTAACTCTGATTGTTGTTCATTATTCACGTTTAGAGAAATACTGAAGAATTCAGATGTCCAGACGTGCTGATATAACGTTTCAACGTAACATCCTTTTAACAATACAAGAGATTTTAAAATCCCTTTAATACCGAAGACTGAAGACTATAGAGTAATTAAAAAAATGTCCTCCCTGCTTGAACAGATTAAGAGTAATTACAGATAAACCACCTTCAGAAAATATCTTCAGGTAATGACATAATTAAGTCTCCATGTTGAGATAATGATCCTAAAAACTGTGGAGGAGCTGCGGCTGCTCTCAGCCTCCCTCCGGCTGATTTAGTCCGCAGCTGCGAATGTTTTGTCTTTTCTGAAAGACACTTTTTGTATGAAAGCTGAACTGAAGCTGAATGAATTATTTTCTGTATGGCAACAGATTTCGTCTCGCAGATGGGGGCCAGAGACAAACCAGAGGTGGTGGGAGACCATCATTTCATGTGTCATTTGATCTTTTTATGCCTCTAAAAGTTATTCAATACAATTTATAGACACATGGGGGGTGTGATGAGGGGGAGGAAACAGACGAGCGCTTCATTTTTGTGGTTTTAGAAAATTTGTGAAATCCAGAATTTTAAGTTTTTAATCAGGTTTTTGTTGTCGCAGCCACATGAATGAAGTGCCGTCCTTGCAGTTTGAGCTGTGTATATGTTCTCAGTTGAGTATCACAGGCGGAGCTTTGGTTTTGTACGATACATGATGATTTTAAACCATCTCATTATTTAACAGGTACAGAAATACCAAACACACGGGCTATCAACGCATCAACTGTAGAAAGCTGCTGTGTTCACGGATTTACACAAAACTTCTTACAATAACAACAGTATTAGTTGTTTAATTGAATCTTAAACTATTTTGATTCATCGTTTTAGTAACTTTTCAACTGAAATATCAGACATTCACTGGTTCCCACATGTGGATGGATCATATATGATATAACTTTGGGTCATTTTCTGACTACTAAACTAGTTGGCAGGATTAACGGTTAACACAGATCATGAAATAATCTTAACATGCTGGACATGGACTACAGCTGCCTTCATATACTGACTGATCAATAATGGATCAATACCTGGAGATGCAAACGTCCATAGGAATCCAATATTCTGTCGTGAGCACAGTCGGGCTCTGGACGTGCTCGTGTGCAGTCATCTCCTCTCAGATGATGTCGTCCATGTTTAGATGCACATACATGTACTGTATTCAAAGGATCAATGAGGCTCTGGACGCGACATTTGGCTAAAGGCAAAGGCGAGCAGGAAGGACTATTGAACCACAGCACTAAATGCCAAAGCTGGCTTGGAGCTCATTGATTCTCGGGGGCTGCTAAAAGGCAAGAAAGCATCTGATCTGGAGTCAGTGTCAGCAGCTGTGACTGGGAGAGGCCTAGTGAGTCAGTAGGCCAACACGCTGACAGATCTAATCCTTGTGGGAAGCTGCTGTAGCTTCTGGCTACAGATTAGCTCCCTTGCTAAGAGAGAAAACTAGATTCACAGGAACTTCACTTGTTCTGAAGGATCCAGACTCCCTACAAGGCATTAACGCTACGAGCACAAGCAGGAAAACTCAGTAAATCAGGCTATTTATGGCCCGTTCCCTCCTCATCCGTCCTCTGTGTTAGCTGCCGGCTACAGATTAGCTGCACTGTTAGCAGGTCAAACCATTTAATAAGAGCCTTTTCCCTTTAAACTGACTGTAGGTGGAGTGAGGCTAGAAGGAGAAGGCTAATGTCATCTTCTTTATCTACTTTTAATTCCCAGCTCCACCTCCAGTGCCATGCTGCCATTCACCTCTGAGCTACAGGTGAGCTAATCAGCAAGCGAGCGAGTCTGTGTTGGTCAGGTGGGACGGCTCAGTCAGTTGGGGGGGGGGGTACAGGTGGTCATAAAACACGTCAAAATCAGCCACACAGGGTTAAAACGGTCACTTGCGAGTGTTGGGGGTGTTGTGATCAAAAGACCTCCTGCTCTTCATGGTACTTCCTGTTTTCTGCACTTCCTGCTTCCTGTGTTCCCCCCCAGGTGGATTTAAAAGCTCGACAGGGGAGTGTTTGGATTCCAGTCAGGCTCTCCAAAATCCAATTTTCATCCAGCGGCCGCGAGGAAAAAGCGCTGTGTGTTTTCTCCCGCAGTGTGAATGAGTTCGATCTGTGTTTTCTCTCTGCAGACCTGAGCGCCTCCTCCTCCTCCTCCTCCTCCTCCTCCTCTCACTCACTAAGACTTTAATCGAATTATCCCTCGCTCGCTCACTTCTCTTCCCCTTGACCTCAGCTTCAGTCGGGGTCATGCTGGAGCCGAGAACGAGGCTCCACATGACGTGACAGTTTGAGCGAGCGCACACTGACTTCTGTTGCTTTAGTCACAGATATTTATCAGTGCAGTGCAGGATTACGCAGGTTAACTTCAGCCTCTGCTGACCGCTTTAGTCTGGTGATGTTCGAGATTCTTCTTGTCAACAAAGCATTGTGTGATTTTCATCCTTCCCTCTTCCACAAACTATTAAAACACATCAATAATCCTCACTGTTGCACTGGGTGACCTGCTCCTTCGTCATCATTAAACATGGAGCACCAAGTGTGGATTAATCCACCGCTGAAAATAGTCCCGTACATATGCACAATTTCCTCTTGTTTGTTTGCTGAAAACTGCAGTGAGCAGCTGTTTTTACGTTTACATTGTGACAGGAATTCCTAAAAGCATTAAAGTTAAAAGAAAGAAGCTCACACATTGTTGGTTTGGGGTTTTTTTTTTTCATGAGCTTTGTTGACATCAAAGAAACACAGAATAGCACCAGCCTTCTTTTTTAGGTTCGGCAACCTTCAACATACGTTTCTCACAATCAGAAGCGTGGATGTATAAATACTTCCATGTTGTTCTTCATGAGTTCAAAGCTCATAATATAATGTTTGCTGTTGGGAGGAAGGATTTTTGGGCTGCACCATCTAAGGTCTCTTACTACATCCATGATTAGTGGACTTAAATCAAATCGAGGTCCACTTACTGTCCTTTTTCACACTGTGCCCCACACTTACAAGAAAAATAAAGGATTTTACCAGTCTAGTACTTTAAACAAAAGCTTTAGTGCTTTTAAAGCGGGTCCTTTTTTTCTTTTCGTATTTTGGGCTCAACATGACTAGAAGGTACAAAAAAAATCAGGCTATTTATTCCCCATTCCCACCTCATCCATCCTGTTTGTTAGCTGCATTGTTAAACCATTTAATAAAAGCCTTTCCTTTGACCTTTGGAATTGGTCCAGTAGATCGCCAAATCCAGCTGGACCCTTTAAAACACCAAAGTCACACAATAACACACACACAAACCAACTGAGGCAGCAGCAGAGGAGCAGCTCCTGTGTTCTGTGAGCTAAAATCAGTGTTTTAGTGAATGTAGTCTGGTGTGTGTGCAGAGAGCGATAGAACGGCTGTTTGTGGTTGAACCAAAGGATCACGTTGCAGCCATTGCAGCCCGTTTGGTGGCTGCTGGCTGAGGTGATATACTGAACCAGTTCCAACACTTTTACTACCTACCAGTCACTCAGACACCAGTACAAATATGGACCAGTTCTCCCTTAATGCTATACATTAGTGTTTTTCCCTGTTCACTTCAGTACAGTCAGGGTGTAATGGCCACTGTGGTGGTTGAAGGTTGAATGTGTCTTTAGGGTCGTTGGCTGCACTCACTGATGTTTGACTCCACCAATGAGATGACTTCTGCCTCCAGAGCAGCCAAACCTCCAAGTGATCAAATGAATGTGCCAACTGGATGGAGTTTAAACTGGGATGGTGCGTTTGACCAACCGAAGGCGAATAAAACAGGCAGTTTCGTGAATCGTTTCTTTAGAATCATAGGAGTTTTTAATCTTAATCGTCATCATTCACCACTATCATCATCATCATCGTTGACCGTCGTCATAGTGATCGCCATGACATCATCATCATCAGCATCATTATCATCGCAGTTGGTAATCACAGCACAGAAACACCTACATCATCATCATCATCATCATCAGGTACATTCTCATCATCGTTTTCAGTGGATAATAGATTTCTTTTGTATTTCATACTTTTTATAATATATTGTATATCATCCATGGTCAATCTCTTTTTTAAATAATTTACATAAGAATAAAGTCAACAGACTCAAGAATGACTATCTGTATATTTACATCATGAGACACAGAGAAAGAGAGATAATCGAGAATAAAACAGCAAATGACTGGAAATAAAGAAAACAGTGATAAAGAGTAGGAGGAGGACGAGGAGGAGGAGGAGAGGAAGAAGCAGCACGAGTAGAGAGAGGGGAGGGGAGGGAGGGCGATCGACAGGGAGGCCTCTGTGTGTGTGTGTGTGTGTGTGTGCCACTCACTGAGCATCAGATCGAGGCTGAATGAAGCTAACGAGCTCGTCTCTCATCTCACGGTGACGACCCTCCCGCCCAAACCTGTGATTTGTCACCATGGCAGCAGATTGCACTCCTACTCTGACTGTTGCCACGGTAACTCGTAACAGTCGCCCTGTGCCCTTTAATAACCTGCCGTGGATTAGACGTCTAATCTGAGAGTTTCTGGTGGCAATTTTGAATTTCAAGAGGAAAGATAACATCTTATTTCAGGATGGGAAGCAATCAGGATGTTTTTCATCTGAAATGTCACCAGAGGTCAGAGGAAAAACATCCCTCAAAATATTGACTGACTGGTCCTTTTATGAGCTGAGATGATCGATACATTAATCAATTAGTGGATCACCAGGAAATGAACATTTTCAGTATATAAAACAACCTTTTGTTAGCCTTAACCAAGTGCTTAGAGTCTGAACATAACCATGAAATGAGGCTTTAGTCTCCAGGAGCAGGTATTGTACTGCAAGAGTGGATAATGGAGGGAAATGTCTGGCAGATACCTTCAGTGAAGCTGAACCCGCTGCTCCTTTGAGGGTTGCAGGTATAAGTGAACTGTAGGCTGCACCTACAAGTTAGAGTCAACAGGTCACCCTGCCTGCAGTCTGTGGGAGGAAAACCACGCAGGCCTCGGGTGAAAGCTCCCCACAGAAAGGCTCGAGCCCACCGACAGTGTTTTATACATTTTGCACAACATTTTGTACCTCGGCAGACACGTTAATTAAAAACGTTCCCTAATTACATTGATGATAAACCTAATTCGGTCGAGACCCCCGACACTCACAATCAGTCAGCTGCTGCAGGTCGAGCACACTGTTGTTGGCTAAAAAATCAAACTTTACAAAACACATTTAAATGGTGGGCGATTTAATAAGCACCAATGGAAATATTTCTGCCATCTGTATAAATAATATATAAATACGTAAATAGCTGATGTGATGGCCCATTATATTTAGAAATACAATTATTTTCAATCAAGTGTCAGTTGCATCATCTCAGTATGAACATCATTATGTTTGATACACGACAATATTTTAATTGAATCCACTCTTTGCTCTCCGGTGTATTTCTAGCGGTTCTCGCAGTTCCTCAAGAAAAGTTCCTCTCGGCAGCTTTGAGAAGAGTAAAGACGAAGAGGAAGGAGACCGACGGCTGCCTCTTATATCTAACACACACACACACACACACACACGGAAACACACACTCGGCTCTGCAGAGACAAACTGCTGCCCGTCGCCTGCCTCTGTCCCACGGTGGAATATAAATCCAGACGCCTCAGAAGCTTTTCACAAACGTCACATTCACTCAGCAGGTGCTCTGACACACGCAAGAAACAACCGGAGGAGACGTTTGTCACATCAGAGCTACAGGTCGGGTCACTCATGAGAAAACACTTTCACATTTCTTGTGTTTGCTCCTGTGAGCGTCCCACTTTAAATAAAGTAAACCCTCAACTCAAAGGCCTCCTCTTCGTGAGGAGGTGGGCCTACAGAGAACAAAATGTGACTTTATTTTATCTTCTTAATTTTCATTTTGGTGGATTTCAGGGACCTTAAACTCCACATTCATTCAGATTAAGGCATTACAACTAAATAATACTACCAATAAATAAAAGTATTTGTTCTCTCCTTCCCCTGGAGCAGCCGTACTGTTTGTAGATGACATATAATACAGTCGGTGAAAGGAAGAAGTTCTCTTAAATCTCTTGTACGTAAGCACCGTTTGAAGGCACCCTGTGGAGTTTCTGACCACGACCAGTTCCCACGGAGTAGTTTTAGTTATGAGTGTGTCCCCGTTTTGTTCGTATCACAACGCTGCAGTAACACAGCTAATAAAAAGTCACACAGGATTGAAAAATATCAGCCGTGCAAATGTTTCATAAGGAAGGAAATACATTAAAGACATTGTTGGACAACTTAAACAACTCTGTCTGCTCTAAAGAAAACTCCACAGACACCTTCAAGAACAAACGTGGACGTGCGAGTGCATAAAAAGATTGGATATGGATACGTATACATATTACGTGGTCATGAATCCTCTGACTGAATACCTTCAGGTGTCCTTTAATACGTCTGCCTGTGCTTGAAAGATGATAGGAAAAACTTCCACCCATAAAAGACACCGAGCTGAAGCTGCAAAGCAAACTGGGTCAGCGCCGCAGTGACGAACAGACGTCGGACTGCAGAGATACTAAACGATACCGAAGGCTGAGAATAAATTACCAGAGAACAAACGTGATTAGGGCGCCATGTTGACGAGCACTAACGAGACAACTTCAGCTCCCTGCTCCCAACGCACTCACTTCTGACTTCACAACATGACTCATCTGCCATCCTGTGTGCAGGAGAGCACTTATATAATCACCACAGAGACCAGCAGAGCCTGTCTGTCTGTCTGCCTGCCTGTCTGCCTGTCTGCAGATGCGAGGCGACACGTCGTAATGAGCTGCATGGAGAACAGAGACGTGCTGCCGACGTGGAGGACAGTCCCTCCAAAACAGGCCAAACAGGGAAAACACAGCAAGCAGCAATCTGCATCTCCACCGAAATACAGACACAGATTTGGACTCAAATAAGCTTAAAAGAGGAAGTCTTGACTTGATACGGTGACTTTTGTAATGCAGCTCTGTAGGAGCTCTGGGCGGAGTGGAGGTCATGCACAGATCAGCACAGATGTGTATCGATCCCAGCCAATCGATCGGGCTTTCAGTGCTACATGATCGTCTCCGAGCGTGGTGGTTATTTGTGATGAAGAGTTCTGTCTGACTGTTGATGTCCAGCTTTGTCTCAGTTAACTGCTCAGTCCCTGCATATTAGTGCAGTATGCTTTGTGTGTGTGTGTTTGTGTGTGTGTGTGTGTGTGTGTGTGTGTGTGTTAGCACCAGAAAGTCTTTAATGAACGACCAACAAAAACTAACATGTTTTACAGCCTCCTAATGAGGGACAGAAGCTGATGTCAACTTATAGGCCTGTTTTTTTTTATTTTAAAGATTATGTCCAAAGGATGCTCGTGTCACCGCCCTGATAACACGTCAGTAAAGACAAACGGCGTCAGAGTATTAAAAAGCTTTCTCGTGATAGTAAACAATGCAATCAGCCGAGGGCTTTTTTGACAGCCAGGTTCAGTCCAGCCCAGGTGTTAGCCAGGACCTGGAACTGGTGCAACTTAAAGAAATGCAGCAATTCAAATTAAAATTTGTTACAATCATAGATTATATATGAGGAGTGGGCGCTGGACTGTGGGCCGCTGCTTGATGAGTTTGGTATTTAAGATTAGACATGACCCTCCTCTGATTGGTCAGTGAGCAGGTAGTCCTGCCCTAAAGCCCCCCCTCCCCTCTTCCTGGTGTATCTTCCTCTAAATGGACAATAATTGACTAAATGAACATCCTGCTGTGCTGAAGAAGACTGTAAACTAGAGACTGAGACCAGAAACTCATCAGGAAAATTAAGTTGGCTCATTTCCTCATTGACTTCCATCCAATCAGACTTCTGTTTGGAGCCAGCCAGTCGCCCCCTGCTGGACATTAGAGAGGATGCAGGTTTAAGGCTCCACTGTTCAGACCCAGAAGCTACGTCCACTTCTTTCATACAGTCTATGAGTACACCTGTAACACGTAGCTTGTTTTCCATCGTGTTCCACTGTGGTAGAAATGACGCACTGCAGCTTTAACAACCCTACCATCACTGTAAAAGTGCTGCTAACAACTAAAAACTTTTCCAGCGTAAAATAATCCATTATTCAAAGCTGATAATCTTGTTAAAAGAGAATCGTCCTGGAATCCTACTTCAATGACATTTTTAAACCTTTTTTCAACACACTGATTGTCACCACGTCATTTTCAAGTCAGACAGCGACAGCACGTCACAGTTACCAAAATAAAAGCACTTCATGATTACTTTATTAGGTAATGTACCAGGCCCTTAATAGGAGACCTGATATAATTTACATCCTGGGGTTTACGGCCTAGAACGCTAAAATTACCAATAAAAACGTTGCTTTATTCCCTTGGATTAAGATTTATTGAATTGCCAAACAAGGTTAAATTCTGCCAACATAGCACATAAACTGATTGGGGTTGATTGCAGCATGTGGTCTGGCTGTAGTGCAGAGCGTGCTAGAGAATACATCAATATAAAATACGGTCATATCTTGTCAAACGTTATATTATTTCCCTGATGACGGGACGATTAGAACCACAAGGACGTGACATTTTGATCCGTCCTTGCTGCAGAAAAAAACCCGCCTCACATAATTTTTGCCAATTGCCATTTCCATCAGTCACCGCAGTTTCACCGGCAGTTAGCACTTAATGTGACGGAAAGAGCCTCGTAATCACGACGTACAAGTTGTAAAAGTGACGGACTATCAAACTTGATGGATGTTAAGGCGAGCTGACAGGTCGTGGAAAGACCTTCTGAGGCTTCGCGTCTGATCGAAGAACAAGAAAAAGTCCCTTTGCTGACATTTTTTCGTGTTATATCACAGGTAAATCATGTTTAACTTCACGTCTGAAAACAGAACAAGAAAAAGTACGTCTGCACCGAGTGACACACGGGAGTTAAAGAAATGACCCCCTCGGCCACTCATCATGAGCATCAGACACTCGACAGTTCACTCTTCAGTATGGATACTCTACTGAAGTACAATATAGTACTTTAATCCACTTCATACAACACGTTTAGGAGCTTTAATTACAGTCAAATAAATAAAATATGATGTTTTATTGCAGGTGTGTATGTGAGCAGTGTGAAGGGGCTGCAGCTGCATTTCATGACGTACATTTCCCCGTCATGGGACGAATGAAGGAAGGTTTTATCTTATCGGACCTCGTTATCCTCTGTTGTATAATGACAGTGGAGCTGAACCTCGGTAAAGGAAAATTAGAGCCACCGTAAAACTTACTTTTGAGTACTTTGTACTCATAATACTTGTGTACTTTTACTCCTTTGAAATCTTTTGAATGCATCTGATTGTTCTTATACTTGTGATGTGGTATTTGTCTCATGGTAAAGTACATTTACTCAAGTACTTCAAGTACAATTCTTTTTTTAACTGTATGCTACTTTATACTTTACTACATTTTGGAGGGGAGTGATGTACTTTTTACTACATTTATCTGACAGCTGGGGCTACTTTGCAGATTAAAAGATGAATCAAATTAACTTTACTGCATCAATAATAATAATAAAATAATAAAAATAAATAATATAATAATAACAACAATAATAATAAAACAATATAATAATAAATAATCAAAACGATATAATAATAATAAAATAAAAAAATAATAATCTAAGTAGTATGATATAGAATCATTTAATTCTGTTCTTTTTATACTTTTTTGCTCATAACACCACTGACATAAGGTTTTGAATGCAGGAGTTTTACTTGAAAGTGTTTTTAAAAATTGTTCTATTGCTGTTTTTGCTTGAGTAAAAAGAAGTGGTCGTCACTGGCAGGTGTGATGATGCACGAATGCTGCGAGAACTTTCTCATCTCCAAAATGTACCAAAGTGCCTCAAGGTGTCTTATCGTTTGGGGAAAATAGCGACACTGCGTTTTTTCTTATACCGCTGAGGAAATGTTTGAATTCATTTCACACGCAGATAAAACAGTGGAGAGTAAAGGTACTGCGCTGGATAGCAAATGGAGTGATATCAGAAACAAACGTTGCATCATGTGTGACGACATTATGACAAACATTAGACTAGATCTCACTGGGATTTGGTGCACGCTGCTTTCTGATGTGTTGAGGATCTTTCCTTAGTAGATGCTGCATCATGATTCTGACCACTTTGCTGAGCGACTCAACCTTTCAATGAGAAATCCACACATGGTGACATTCGCCGTGCTCTCTGACAATGTGGGTCACGCCGGCAGCAACACTACAGTTAGGAGTTCTTTTCTGCAGCACTGATTGCACCAGAAACTCAGCAGATGCCAAACCACACAAGTTGTGAGTTAAAAGTATTTCGTGCGATCGTGACTGAACATATCAGCAGACTGGTGGCAAAGGGACAATGAGTATTACTGTCCGTTACAACCCTCTTACTGAGGATGGAGACGATCCAAAGAAAGGGGGACATTAAGAAAAGGTTTTTCAGACCTAAACACTACATGTGTTGCCTCGGTGTACCTGCACTCGGCAGTTTTTTTTTTTTTTTTTTAAAGATAAAACATGCATTTCCTCACCGTCACTTTTGGTGAGATTATCAACGGTTCATAAGTTCTGTGTTGAATTTAAAAAAATGTAATTATTTCAAGTTTTATTTTTCTTCTCAAATACATAAAACATCACTGGGCTTGTGTTGTAAACCTTCCGCCACCGTCGCGCTGCGTACAAAACTTTGGATCAAAGCATCTACTTTGAGTTCATTAGCCGTCACCTGAAAGCGATCGTCCTCTTCGTCGCCCTCAGATCAAACCCGTCACACTCAATATGAGTTGAGACACAGGGAGATTCTCAAACCGGATTTGGAGACAAACGTATTGCTTTTTAATTTACACACTGCGAGAGGAAGCTGAGGACAAAATCGCAAGCCGCTCGCTATGGAAAAAAAAGAACATTATATATGTTTGTACGGCTAAAAGGTGACTGTCAGCTGTTCCTGCTCATACAGAATAAACATGAGTTTCTTCTTTAACTTGGCACCACAACAGGAGATTATTACCTCCCTCTATCTTACTTGGCAATGAGAGAGATGTTTGTCTTTCTTGGCACTGACTCAGAAGGATGTCTGTCTTTACTTCTTTCTTTCTTTCTTTTTCGGGAAGGGAGGAGGGAGGAGAAGAAAAGAAGAGGAGGAGAGGGATGACGGCATGAGGAAAATAGATCTACGAGA
The DNA here is from genome assembly GCF_042242105.1 of Pempheris klunzingeri. Lineage (NCBI taxonomy): Eukaryota > Metazoa > Chordata > Actinopteri > Acropomatiformes > Pempheridae > Pempheris > Pempheris klunzingeri. The sequence goes on from NC_092022.1 coordinate 1,270,793, forward strand.
TGAGAAAAGACACAAAGGGCTCCACTGTTTGACTTCTGTCGTTCCCTTCATCACCACCTCCGTCACCGTCGCTGCCTCTCAGAGCGTGAGTGTGTTTACATGCAGTCATTAAGGCAAAACTGGGAACTTCTGAGCACCCAAATATCCTGGACAGCACCTGGACAGATACTCGACAGCGCTTCTCCTCACACACATTTCTTTGTGGATGATTTTTAATCCACAAGCAGAGTTTTCTGTTTTGATGGGACAATGTTGGGACGGCTGGGCTGCCTACTGCAGCTACGCAACAGCGACATTACTCTGCTTTCTGCCTTCAGCTATTTGATTCCCTCTCAAGTAGCAACCACCAAAGCTAAGCAATGGAGCCAACATCTCAGGCTTTTTATTATTACTCTTGTTATTTGTGGAAACTGCATGTCAGCTTAAAGCCTCCTTTCCATGGCAGCTTTTGACTGCTAACTGAGAGCCAGCGCTGCTGGGAGACACCATCAACATCCACTAGTGACAGGATACCATTAGCCTGACGTTAGCCTGGAGCCGCTAAGGTTATGTTTGGAGACCAAAACGCTTCTGGACACTGTTGGACAGACCTACAACCAACTGGAGCAACGAAACGTGACCAAAACAAAGCCGGATCGTGTTGAAAAAACATCTTTCTCATCAAGATAAACTCGAGAAAACTTCTGCCCAGTTTGTAAAGCCCCTGCAGCGCTCGTCTGTCAGTCATCAGAAGAAAACAGATCAAACGGTGCAGCAAAGCTCTCACAGCTGCTTCCAAACGACTGTTCCAGCACAGGAATACAGGGGCCGAAGTCACTTCTTGGTCCCAACAGTCTGGACTGAGCCGAAACAAACAGCCAGGAGCTCCATACTGATTTCTTTAATACATATTTCAAGGCTTAAACAGACTGACAGTCCTCACGGCCCACTACAATCAGCCCTGGTGGTTGCTCCACCATAACTCCACCTGCTTTCCTTCGCCAAAATGAGGATTTTCTGGCCGCGGTTAGTGACTAAGATGGCGGCGGATGTTCGACCCGGACTCCTTCAGAGGGTCACGGCTGCCTACAGTCTTTGTGCAACACCCCGCCGTGCTGTGTGGCTGTTTGTATGGGTGGAGATGGTTTGTTCTTCTCATAAAACAGAGCTTGTACAGATTTCTGCTCTCCTTTCTAGTCTCCTTATCACATCAATGAAGCTAATGACGTGTTAGGTACATGTACGTTATGAATTATCAAAGGGATCAATGAAACCAGGTAAGAGCGATGTTCGTAACAATACTGCCTTAAAGCTGATCATGTAAACACACTCACACTGAATATCATCCAGGTATCACTGATGTCCTTTTATTATCTCTGAGGACTCTTGCAGCTGTTGAGTGTGTGAGTGTGTGTGTGTGTGTGTGTGTGTTAGCACTGTACACATTAGGCATCAGGGTTCTCCCTAAAACTGCAATCTGGGGAAGCACTTCATGTGTTTGTTTTTTTTTTTTTGTTTCTCCGTCACTTTGAGATGAGTTACTGTCAAAAATGGAGAAAACTTTCACAGCAGCACCGAGTCTGCAGGCCTGACCGCTGCTCAGGTGGTAAAACAGGCCACAGATCAGTCTCTAATCCTGACCACTTCTATGTTTTGCATGCTTGCTGTAAATCCTGCAAATGTTCCTTCATACAACCGTCACACCAAACTCTGCTCTCATTTCTGGCAATTTAGTGCCACCGTGTTCCTGCTGCAGAGCAACAACGAGCACTTTCCATGATCAGCACAGTTTGGCAAACATTTGATCATCTGAGCAACACTTTCATCCATTTCTTTAGTTGATTCACGCTGGCTACTGCTAACACTCGCTCCAGTGTTGCATTTGGGTGAAAGTAGATTGTTGAAATAAGAAAATAAACAGTATTAAGGAGAACCCTGGTTGCAGTATGTAGGTACGATGATGAATCTATAAAAGATGGAGTAGGAGACCAAATCATGTGACTGCAGTGGCTGATCACTGAAGCCACTCGCACTATTTCTCCAGCTGGCCAGCGTTTGATAACAGAAGACGGCCTCCGAATAATGTCTGGTTACCTGCCGCAGCGGCTCGTACAGTTCGTGATGAGCTCAGTGTCATGTCCCTCCCAGACCAGAGGAGTCCTCAGTCCTGCGATCCAAAGAGTTTGGTGTGATGTGATGAGGACATGCTGTACAACACACCAGAGCCCTGCAAAGACAGAGTTGGGACACGGCAGCGGTCGTCTGCTCTGTGAGCGCTACCTGCTGATGTTTCGATGCCGTCGCGGTGATGCTGTGGGTGGGCCTGGAGCATATTGTTGCTCGAGTGCTGTCCAGCCCGCAGGGGGGCGGCGAACTCTGTCTGCCTCAGGCTCTGGGCACAGCGTCGTCAGGAGACATCGGGGTCATGGCTTCATGCTCGGACAGGGAGGATAAACTGTTAAAGTCCCCGCTCAGACCCGGACTAGGAGACGAGGGGGGGGGTCACTGCATCCTGCTGACTGGAGCAGCTGAAGCAGGTGTGAGCTCGAACGTCTCCAGGTAGGTCAGACTGTGGGGGGGGGGGCGCGTTGGTTAAAAGCTGTAATGCAACTTCTACTGTCCAACAAAGGGGGTCATTTCCTAATGTGTTTGAAAATTTGTCGGCAGTTGAAAAACAAAAAGGGAAAAAACATGGATCAGCAGCAGAGTTGCAAAGCCAGTTTTCTTTTAAAGGTCGAGTTTTTCTTATTTTGCACAAGAAATGGTCCTTTAACTGACTGTCGGCCTTCACACCTCCACTTCCTCGACAAACAAACTTTGATTCTGAAAACCTTGCTTATGGAGAAACCCCCGGATTTCCTCCTCTTATGTTTTCATGTTTTTTTATTTCACCCCACAGGTTTTCTTGCTGTGATCAAAGGGCAAAAACAAAAAAAGAGAGACAGAGACAGCCGTGGAGGAGGAAGGAAGGGGGTTCGTGATCACCCCTCGATTTACCGGGGAGAATTGGGGCGGGGTGGGGGAGTGGCTCACGGTCGCCCCTGGTTACCTAGAGGAGGGGCTACTGCACTCGGAGGCGGGGCAACAGAACTGATGGGCGATGTCATCATCTTCCTCCTCTCTGAGAGACAGACAGACAAACAGACAGGAGAGACCGAGATAGAGAGGAAGGAAGGAGGGGAAGGCAGAAGACGGGGAGAGGAAGAGGACACACGGGAGGCGATGAAAGAATTGTGGGAGAAGAACAGAGGCAGAAAAGAGGGAAGAAGAGAAGAGCAGTCTGGTGATGGGACTTTAAGTTCAGAGCTGCAGTGCTGCAGTCGGCCACCAGGTGTCAGTGTTCACACATCAGTGACTGGAGGTGGAGATGAAGCAGCGCTCCCCCGACACCTTGGGACACAATTAATCCCCCAAATTCTAAACTGTACACAGAGTCAGAGGTGACCGAACTCATTTCTGAGTCTTGAACGTTTTCCTTACAGGGGGGGGGGAGAGGACAGGAGGGGAGGGAGGATGATGCAGGCAGAGGGGTGAGGTGATGGGGAAGCCAGACCTTTGGTAATTTTGAGATAGCGGCTGGTGCCAAAATGAATAAATGCAAATGTAACGCTGGGAAAAAAGTGCTTATTAGTGCGATAATCACGGCGGCTGTGATTTTTAAAACAGGCCTGTAATCCATCACTTTGATCCCATTCAGCAGTTTTATGTTTCCTCGTCTCACTTAAATAATCTAAACGACATGCATATGTAACAGTTACATATATATTATATTTAAGTTCAAACTCTTTGAGACCCGTAAAACTTTTTCACCTTCCTTTTTACTAACTTTTCCTCCTGTTTCTTCCTGTGGGAGTTTTGTCTCCAAACACGGATATAATTTCTCAGATTTTTCTCTAAATTTGATTGATTTGATAATTAGTGCCTCCTAGATATTATCAAAAGAAAAAACAACATACATATACATATAAAAAAAAAAAAATGCAGGAACGATTCAGTGTCTAAATGTTTTTGCTTGTTTTTACTTGCATGTTTTTAATTCTGTTTTGTTCTGTTAATTTTCTCTACGGAGTCTCTTACACTTAACTTATATTTAAAACAATATGCTGCGATGTCTTTGGTATTAACGTGCATGAAGAATATCATCAGAACGCTTTCTATTAACATTTAAAGTGTGTAAATCTAAAAGTCTACATTCATGCTGTTCATTATAAAGTCCCAACGTCAAAAACGTGCTCGTGTAACTTTCAAGTTGCTTCGAAAGTTTTTCAGATTTTAGAACTTTTATTGCTGCATGATGTCATTATTGATGGCCACAAAAAACTATAAAAACTTTCATTTTAAAGATCGTAATAGTTTCGAGCACCTTCCTGGTGCTTTGACTGACTTCTTCTGACTGACGGTTAGACGATCGCTGCTGTTACAAATGTAGAAAGTTAGAAATGTCATGTAAGCAGAACACGCGTGACACCGGAAACAACCAGGAGAGAAAAATGACTAATCTTCCAAAAAAATACTGGTTTGGTGAATAACAAGCTTTTCATTTTCTTTAAATTTGCTGACTTTCCCCCAATAATTGAAATAATTCAGTGACTTTATTCTTTATTCTGAAAGTTAGGTTGTTCCTGTTAAACCTGTTTATGGATCAGCTTCCAGATTCATCGGTCAGAAAATGAGATTAACCAGATCAAGAATAAGTAAATACACGACACAGTGACGCACATCGTTTCCGTGTTTATATCTGTGTGTCCTGTCTGTCTGTCTGTCTGTCACGTTTGAAGCGATTGTCCGCCCAGCATTGCTTTGTATTGATTATCCTGCTCTGCATGACGCTGCCGTTCACCAGCTCTGCTGCTTCCTGTTGTATGTTCTGCTCCTCCTCTTTTACACCTCTTGTGTTTTTCCACGGCTGACTTGACTTCTTGCAGCAGCTGAAAATGAACCTATTGGCCAAATCTGGCACATTTACAGTGACGTTGATCAGTGTCCATTGTACCTGCAGAATAAATCCAACTGAAGTGGACTGAGGAAGGTTTTCTTGTAACTTCCTCATGGTTGTATTTGTAAAAACTTTTAGGAGCGCAGCGAGACACCACTGTGTGCGTTTCTTCTGCAGTTTTCTTGTGATGCCTTTAATGACTCTCTGGCAGTTTATGCATAATGTATGTCTGAGGGTGTAAAAGCACAGTGTGAGCAGAAAGCGTCCAGATGTCTGAGTGTTTTTACACCTCGTTAGAACATTCTGTGTTAAAGGGATTTTCATTAAGTGCAAACACGCTGTTGTTGTGTTCACATGGAGTTTAAAGTGAAGACAACAGAAGAACCCGAGCTGAACGAGGTCAGATTAGCTCACCCCGTCATCGGCAGCATATTAGTCATCTGGCGAATCCCTCAGCTCTGTGTGTGTGTGTTTATGCATAACACCCTCTGAAAATCTCCCTCCTCTGCTGGTGACTCATCCCCTCTCAGCCCTCACACACACACACACACACATCTTCTCACTCTGCATCTTTAATGTGTGACTTTAAAACGTGTCACCTTTTAACAAACACACACACACAAAGACACACACCTGACGCGGATCTACCTGGAGACCTGGTTCCATTTAGCAGCTTACCCTCCATGCCTGGCATTTCTGGGGCACATCTACTGTGTAAGAAATTAAAAAAGTCTTTTTCCAAATGATTCTCTGTGAGCATATCCGACTGGGATGTCGCGTGTCTCTGTGTTGACTCGCTGAGCCTCTGGAGTTTGCAGCCAAAATGCAAAATCAATCCCAATTAAATCATTTCATTAATCCGTATGAATCCTGCCGAGGTGTCATCTGTTTTTGGTGAAACACAACGAGCAGCTTCCACAGATAAACATAACAGTCTCCTGTATGATAAGCTAAAAAGATTTTTTTTTTATGTGGTATGAATTCAGCTGTTCGCTCTACGCCCAACAATTTCTGTAACTTGTCCAAAATCGGCAATCTGACATTCACGCCCACTCTGAGCCGTGATTGTTCAGCTGTGAGGAGGTGAGAACGTAAGCAGGCTTTGACCTTTCTCTTAACTCTCTTAACTCTCTCTTTCCCTTTCACAACTTCTTTTCTTTGTCACGCGTACACTGAACGTTACACTGTGAGTGTGTTTGAGGGGAGACTCTAACTCTGTTGACTATGACCACGAGCTAATTAAAGCGCTGACCAATCAGCCACTGTTACTCACCCGATAGAATTAATGCAGCTAGCTACCTGTAGCAATTAGCCCATGTTATTATCAGTGATTAGTCCTGTTGTTTGTGTAGCAGCAGATGAGCAGGAGCAATGTGACTGGAGCTCACAGTTATTATGATGAAAAAAATGCCGGTTTACAGTCACAAAAACAGTTTCCACATATGCACCGTCTCACCTGTCCGTCTTAAATTAAAGCTGCGGCAACGTTTACCAGCCACTGCTTTAGTCCGTCTCTCAATACTTCTTGACTTCCTGCCTCTGAAGGCGTAAATCTTTAAAAAACACCCCACAAATCTGTCATTTCATTTTTTTAAAAAAAAGGCTCAGCTGCTCACTAACAAACAGGAGGGAATAGTGCGTTTGTTTTGGGGACTATTTTCACTGGCGGATCAATCCGTGTGTGTTTGGAGCAGCAGGACGGTGTGTGTGTGTGTGTTCATGGTGATATAGCATGAGGTTTGATCTTGAATCACATGCTGAAGTAGGTGTGTTAATGCCTCTTTGTGAAGTGAAACCACTCCTAGAGACAGATGTGGCTACAGACGGGGGGGGGGGCATCTTTCTTTCCTCTTGTGTTCAAAGATCCCTTCTCTGCCCTCAGCTGTTTGCTGGCAGTTATGAGAGAAAAATCTCAGCTTGGAGGGAAAGTTTGAAGTGAACTGGGTGCCTACAGTTTACAGTCACCACCTGTGGGAGAGACCAGAGGCTGAAATGTGTCTTTGACATGTGGCTCAGCCAAAACTACAAAAACAGAGAAGTTATAAACAGTGAGCTAGTTTCTGTGTGAGAGAGAAAAATATATCTTGTCTTCTTATAAACCATTTAGGGCATTAATCAATATATCAACAGTAGGTGTGTTTCTCTCTGTTGTGAGGGGCCATAACACCGACTCTATTTAGGATTTCTACAGATGAAGTCTAGTGTAATGTAGCATATCAAGCACTCAGAGCACCAAAGACAGTTCTTATATATCAAGTTCAGGCAAAATAAAATCATCGTCTGTAATGTAAACGCACAATTATGGGATTTCCTTCACGATCCAAAGCATGATTTGTTCTCTTGGACCTAAAATGACCAAAAACTGCTCAGAGAAACTTTGTTTTTTTGATTATTCCGACAGACACAGTTGCTTCACGCTCATTACGTTGAATACAAAGCAGTATTGGTGTTTTGGTAGAAAATATGGATTTATAAAGACAACATAAAGACTATAAAGATGATAGGTTCCAGCTACAGTGCGTTTAGAAGATGGCTGCCATATTCATTCATTATGACATTTTCATCTGGCGTTTTTAGTGTTTTATGTTTATTTCATGTTGTAAAGCAACAGAGTTCGACCAGGCTGCTGCGTACTGATCTCTGATCTGGAGTTTAATTCAGTAATTTGATTCATTTTATTCTATTATTCTTATTATTATGATGCACTTACATTTTATTCTTTTGTTATTGTTGTTTTTATTTGCAGTTCTGTGCGAAGAAGAAAAGTCTGAGATGACCACGCGCAGCAAAAACACACCCAACCGACGAAAAACTAAAACAGTCACAGAAATGAAAAATAGAAATGAAATCAATCAGAAATGATCCAAATGAAAAACGATGAAAAACTCTTTTTACGATGTCGCTACTTTGCTGTTTTAGCTCGTGAACTGGCCGGTTTAAGGTGCTCGGCTTCCGTGGGGGCTGTTTTTTTGAGAGGATGCGGGGGAGAGAGGGGGATGACGGTGGGTGAGGAGGAGGAAACAGAGCTCTGATGCAATGGGGTTTTGGGGAGAAGGTGGATGGGGAAGAGGGAGCGACTGGAGAGGCTGCTTCACCTTCAGTGCTGTTTCATGTGTGTGAGTGGCGGGGGAGGGCTGGGGGGGAGTATCACAGAATAATATAGGTTATTAAAGCACTATGGGGGAGGCAGGTTGGGGGAGAGAGAGCAGGTGAGGCTTGACGTGAAGCCTGAATGTATTTAGAGCGAATTTGACCGACTCAAGAAAAATTTAGACCTTATTTTGACAAATAATCCCGACTCAAGGTCCACTTACTGGCCCCATGCAGAGCTTTAGACTGTATCTCATGGTCTTCACAAGCTCAGCACCTGCTTTATCCTCTACTGAACTCACATGGCAACAGACAAAGCTAGTTAGTGGACCTTTAGTTTGGATTGTGAAGAGTCAAGAGTGAAAACATAACAAGCTAAATGCCAAAGTTGAGGCCAACATTGATTAACCGGGATTCACAAATTCTGGGTTTCCTGCAACTGAAATCGATCAGGATTCCCTTTTTAATTGTTAATAAACTCCACTGCAGCTCCAATGTGGGCCAGCAGAATCCACCAAAGATGCAGATCCCAGCCTGCCTGCGTTTATTTACAGAGGTGGAAAATCCCAATAAGGAAAGCAGAAAAACTAAATACTGTGAGAAATCACAATCATAATCAGACCGTCTTGCATTACCTAACTGCGGTCACTGCAAGATATATAGATATATATATATGTATATGTATGTGTGTGTGTGTGTGTGTGTGTGTGTGTGTGTGTATATATATATATATATATATGTATGTGTATGTGTATGTGTGTGTGTATATATATATATATATATATATATATATTCATATATATTACAGATTAATTAGAAAAGATCAAGTTTTCAAATCTTCTTAATGTCTTAAATGTCTGTTTAACTTCACAAATGCTCACTTTTAAGGAGCTGAACTGGACAATGTTTGGTATTGTTGTTTTGTTGTTTCCAGGAGTCTGTAGCGATCTGCACTGATAGCATTACATCATGTATTCTGTGTGAGCACCTGATCTCCACGTGACCTTTGCCTCCTCTATGGAGGACCTCTGGCCAGGCGGCAGAAAGCTGTAAACACTAAATGGAGGACGGCGCGCGTCAAATTCGCTCTCAGTGCGTTTGGGGGTCACTGCCCTCCCTGCTGGTGGAGGTGGTCTAGGGGGAGGCTACCGGGGGGGGGGGGGCAGTGTGTGCGGTGGGTGGAGGCAGAGTGGGGGACAGTGGGTGAGGCTGGGTGTTGAGGAGGGGGGACTCTGGCCCTTACCTTGCCTGCTCGTGGTGCTTGGCGGGGGGCAGGGCGCAGGGAGGCTTGGGCAGGCGGAGGCGCGCGGGACAGCAGTACTGATGGTAGGTGGCGTGGCTGTTAGGAGGTAGGCTGGAGGAGTAGAGAGAGGAGGAGGAGGAGGAGGTGGAGGAAGGAGTGGTGATGCTAGTAGGGTTGTTGGAGGAACGACAAGAGGTGGTGGTAGTAGAACAGGTGGAGGAATAAGACCTGACAGAAAGAGATAGAGAGAGATAGAAAGATAGAGAGTTTGGGGAGAGGGAGAAAGAGAAAAAAGAGAGAAAAATAAAGTCAAGAGAGAAACAGAGAAAGGTAGACAACAACAAGAACAACAAGAACAGACAGGCACACATAAACAAACACCATTAGCACAGTTAGCATTACAGCACACTATCAGCAATAGCTTAGCACACAGTATTAATAGCAGCATGTAGCGTTTAGCAACTATGGCTAGTAGTGTTAAAGCAAAAAGCACACTTAAATCTGTCAGCATTAGCTTAGCACACGATAAATAACAGCAGCATAGCATTTAGCACACTAACAGTCTTAACACTTAGCGTATAGTATAGTTAGCATACAGTTAGTATAGAGTCTTAATTATTCATACCAGCATACAACAATAACATACAATCACGAGTGTTAGCTTAGCAGTTAGGACACGCAGTATGTCAGCTTGTGGTTAGCACACAGTCAATCTCGGCCGTTAGCACTAGCAGTTAGCGTCACAGCAGTACATGTATAGTGTACAGTGAGTCAGGAGAGGGAGAATGATGCACAGATATAGATAGTTCACTGCATTTTCAGAGGGACAGAGGAAGGCCGGTCATAGCTAACTCCTCAGCCGACGTCAGCAATGTCATGCTAGGGTGCTTTAATCATTCTACCGATGGCCTCATCTGGAGCAGGCACAGGTTCGGCGAGAACGTTGCTGTGATCGATGTCCTTTACGAGCACCTGAACCTGCGACCTTGCAGCTACAGGATGGTCCCGCTAACCGCCCGCTGAACCCTGCGGCCAGGACAATGATTCACCGAGCAGCGCGTCGCGTGAGATGAGTCACACTGGGTGCACCGGCACGCCACGTGTTCTCCTTGACAGACCGATCAGTAGCAATGCTGAAGGTTGTGATGTGATGCACCATGTCCACGCTGAATGACTCCATGAGGAGTGAAGTGCCAGCGGATAAAATAATGAGGATGAACTACTTCATGTGTACGATTGCAGCATGAATAAAAATAAAAGAAAGGATTTCCAATTAACTGTTATTTCCGCGATCCCATCTGCATATCTATTTTTCAATGTCGGTAGAATTGCAACCAAATAAGACTGAGCAATAATTCTTTTTGCATATAAAACTCGAGGAGTTACACTTTCATATCAGCCATCAGACACACGTGTCCCAGAGCGCTGTTTCCTTCCACCAATGTGTCTATAAAAACATTATAATCCAGATCCAGACATGTTACATTTACATTTATGTATTTAGAAAAATATGTGTATGGTTTATTACACTTTTTAGCAATTTATTTAGTCAGTCTGGACATAAATCTATACACGTTATTAAAATGTGGGATGTAAGGGTTGTATTGATGTATAGCAAATTAAAATGCTCCAAAAAATGGCACTACAGCATGTAAAGATGCTCTGGCGGACTTGTTCTTTGGTGGGTCACAAAGTACCTTAGAAACTACGCTATGTAGCTTAAATAAAAGGACATAAAAAGCTAAACTAAAGAGCTTGTTTGTGAATCCAAACGTTTAGCACAAGAGTTAACCTGGAAAGCCACTAAACTGTGCCAGCCCTGCTTTAATAATAATAATAATAATAATAATAAAGGGTTTTAGATGAATTCAACTTCAGGTCCCGACTTGTAAATAGTGTCAACATATAAGTCAGAATTATGGCTGAATGACACAGGGGTGAAAAGCGTGGATGCCTCGCTTCAGTCGTTGCAGGTAATGAAATGCTAATCTATTGTATCTATACTGTGCACAGAATGTATTTTTAGTCACACAACCCTCCCTGAATGTGAGATGACTACCGTTCAGTGACCAAAGCCACAAAGAGAGCGTTTTATTCACGAATAAACTGTTCATTAGACAGTTTTGCTGTTTAAACTAGTAATATTTTAAGAACAGTAGCTGCTCCTTCTCTACTCTGTTAGTGTTTACGATAAACTGCTCCCATGATGTTGGTGTTCACACGTCGCCAACAGGGAAATCTTTCCCATCATGCCTTTCATCTCACATGACGTGGACATGGCAGCTACTTATGGCACAATAATAATCATAATACTAATCATAACAAACATTGTTTCTTGGCCCAGTCCTTCAATCAGATCAGGACCGGATTATCCCAACAAAGAAACAAAAACAGGTTACGTGTCGTCAACCCTCGATTTTAGGAAACAACTGGGCTCCCTGCAGCCGTACACTTAGGTTATCCCCGGGCTAAACAGATTTAACAGCTGCCGTCTCCCAACATGGTCAAAGTTATGGTAGCAGCGGCGCCTCCAATGTTTCTACACAGAGCCGAGTGCTGCAGATCAGCCGGAGGAGCTGCGTCCACGCTTCACCAAGCTGAGACCTTATTCCTCGCATTACATCCCACTCGCCGTGATGTGACAGTTTGCTGGTCCGCTGCACGGCTGCACACTCACTGTCACTCCGTATAGCTGCAGGCGTGATGTATGCCACGCTGCCTGAACGCACACTGTGACACAGAGCAGGATGCACAGTGTAAGCCCAGGCTGATATACACAGACTCCACTGAATGGAACGTCCTGCTGACCCTCTGTGCTGCTATGAACTTATATAACGTTAGCTGTCAGTGACTAACTGCACACTACAATTACTGCACATGGAGGAAAAATGATGCTGATGTTGGTTTTCTGATTAGGTGGTGCTAAAACCGACGAATGTAGGAACCTAGAAATGAGTTTTTTGTGGTTTGATCTAATAACTTTACTTTTTACTTGTGTTTGTTACACAGTAAAAATCAGTTAGACAGGTAAAATGTGAGTCTACAGACTTGGTTGCACCAGCATTTAAAGTAGAAATCCCCCAAATCAGTGTATTTTCTCATGAAGGCAAAGCAGATCCATGCAAATATTTCACGTCTGCACCTCCGATGGAGGAAAATATCGTAGCCTGTTAGCTGTGTGTCACCATCCACTTCAGTTTAACTCCCTCTGTTGCAGTGTAAACTGATGCACGCAGTTATAAGACAGCAGTTGATGGTTTGCAAGCTAAGTTGAATGATTTAATCTATGTGGAATCCTGAGAACAAAGCTCTAACATATCCTAAATAGCTAGTGCGTTAGCAGTTAGCTGCCACCTGCAGCAGTTTACCAACTTGCCCTGCTAGTAGTAAACTTTGCGAATGGAAAAAAGAAATTAGGCACGTTTCTATCAACTAGCCTTGAGTGAATGAACTCGGCTTTGCAAAGTGCAGCTGTGACAGAGGCTGGAGGTTCAGGCCACCGGCTGTGTCAAACAGAGAAGAAGAAGTAAAAGGCTGTGACGAGAGCGGACTTGTTTTTTTTATGGTTTTGTTTTCACTGTGTGATTCTTCTTTAATCACTACTGGTGCTGGTCAGGTTTCATGCAGTCAGGAGAAGATGTAATGATTCTAATACACGAGCAGAGGGCCGAGACGCCGACGCCGACGCGGAAACAGCTGATCAGTCGTGTGAGTTGACTGTTCGCCGTGTCAGTGTTCAAATAAAAGAAATACAAGCACAACCTCAAAGCAACACCTCAAAACGAGCTTAAAAACATGTTGATGGAAACGAGGCTCATGGCATCAGGCCTTTCGCTCTGTGGGGGTGTGAGCGGCCCTTTAATAAACAGGTGAGAAGCCCAAACAGCCAAAAGTCTCTTTTGTGAGAAGCTGCAGTAACAAATACTTTCAGACCTAAAATAAGAAGGTCAGGAACTTCTGCATTCAGGGTGACGTCTTTAAACACACTTCTTCCTTTCTTTCTTTCTTTCTTTCTTTCCACACCAAGCCAGAGTAAAGCACCCCCCCCCACACCTCTCTGTCTCCCCCCTCCCTTCCTCCCTCCCTCTCTCAGCCCAGGCAGTGTACCAGATGTATTAGTATGGAGTGAGCGAGCTGCTACCACTGCAGAGCAGGCTGGGGCCATTCATTACCATACTGCTACCATACTGCAGAGGGCGAGAGACACAGATCCAAACAGAGAAAGCGAGAGAGAGAGAGAGAGAGAGAGAGAGAGAGAGAGAGAGAGAGAGAGAGAGAGAGAAGCACTGCAGAATGTGACACAGGTCAGACTGCTATCATCAGTTATTTTCAGATCAATAATCCATACTTCAGTGTCAAATTAAGTGCTGCCTCCTTCTCATTATTCTAAACTTGTGACATCACGGTGGAGGTAATTGGTCCCCTCCTTTTCACACCCGCTGTATCACTGCTGCTCACGTTTCTTTAAGTAAAGGCACATGTACCCTGTTGTTGGTGACGACGTGTCACCGCCTCCTCCTGCTGTACAAAAATAAAGCCAAAATATCCCAGATGCACCAACCTGGAGCCGGAGTCTGCACACCAAGGTACCGCGGTCCAGCCCTAAAGCTCTGCTCGGAGCCAGTTCTACTGAAGCTCAGTAAAGCGAAGGACATTTGATGAAGAAGAGAGAACAGAACACCTGACCCAACTGATTTTTCAAGTCAAACTTTCTATTGTTGTACCAAAGTTGCACAGTGACGTACTGACACTTCTAATAAAGGTGCACGTTTTCTGAAGTGTGTTCTCTTATTTGGTGGAGGCATTTCTTTTCTGGGCTACGCCCACTTGTTATGTACTATGTCTATGGGCGATGGAGTAGGAAACAGAGCATCTCTCGGGGCATCTCTTTAGAGGGCTTTTTAAGAAATCCTTACTTAGTATCTTACTTTCTTCATGTGCTGCAAGATCATTGTTGCCTCGCTGAACACACAGGCCGGTGCAGAAGTACGTCAGATAATACAGAATGGGTTAAAGGTGGCTGGAATCGTTTCTGCTGTGATGGAGCTAAGCTAGCAGTCCCCTGCTGCTTCCAGGCTTTGTGCTAAGCTAGGCTAATTATACTCCATGATCTATGTCTGTAGCCTTATTTCCTTAAAATGTGTTTATATTTATTTTAGTTTATTCAAACTCAGAGTGAAGTTTGTAGGAGGACACGTCATCTCCAACGATGCCGCAGCTATCGAGCGCATTCTCCTATTTTCTACTATTTGTTTTAGACGACGATGAAAACCTTTATCTAACACGTCAGTGGAAACGCTGACCCAAGCCTCCAGCCGCCTGTGAATGTGCGTTTCCCACGGCAACAGCTGAAACGCTGACACGAGGAGTTGCCGTTAGCTTTCAGTCATTAGCGATGGGAGACGGATAGATGATAGAAGGCAGCAGGCAGAGGCTGTGTGCCGCTTTAACAGCTCTTATGTAAACTGCAAAATAATTTAATAATTATCCTCTGTGTGTGTGTGTGTGTGTGTGTTTGTGTGTGTTTGTGTGTGTTTGTGTGTGTGTGTACAATCATAGTGTGCAATTTCAAAATGTCAAAGGGCTTATGTAAGCATTGAATAGGCCACTTCAGGTACTGAGGGTGTGTCTGTGTGTGTAATAGAGCTGAGAACACACAGTACTCCATTACTTCCACTGTTTGCAGTAACTTTTTTGCAGGAAACAGCGTCACTACAGCAGCTGCTCTCTCTGCAGCGCATTAACACACGATCTCGTACGGAGGAAAATCCTCTCGTCGCCAATCATCTCATCTTTTCAAGCGCGAGGGCTCCTGCAGTCTACACGACTTCTGCCACCTGCCTCAGACAAATTCACTCAATCTGAGACTAAATCCCTCAAGTCAGCGCACAAGCTGCGCCCGCGCTCGTCGGGACGGATCCTCCAGACCGGAGACGTGCCTCCACCTCACTGTGAGCTGTTCCACATGGTAACACGATGGATTTTCCTCATAGCCAAACACTGGGTGGATGGAAAGGAGATGGAGTGATATAATAAGATGCATCTCAGACCCACAAACATCCCATGCAGTGGAGAGAGAAAGAGACCGAGAGCAAATAAACCAAACAGCCGTCACTGTGACTCCTGTGTCTTCTGCTTTTTAACGGCCAAACGGCTTCACTTCATCACCATTAGAACGACACCGGGCCTTTTAAAGGATGACAAAAGACCCAAACCAACAGTGTGTTAGTCCACTTCCTGTCTGTACACATTGGACCTCAATCTTCTGTGGTGGAAAGTACATTTACTCAAGTACTCGAGGTAAATATTAAGTACATTTTGCTCCTGACTCCTGCTGACTCCGACTTATCTGACAGCTTTAGTCAACAGTTAATACATGAAACAATTCCACACAGAAAACATACGAAAATGTACGACTAGATTAGCAGATTAATCGATTAAAGGAAAATTAATCAGCAACTATCTTGTTATTAATCATTATGATATTAATTTCCTTTGAATGGTTTAAATGTGGTTTTAATAATGTTGATCTTTGGACACGATGAGGTTTGTATGTGAGTCACTTTGGGCTCATTGTGATGTCATTTCTCACTATTTTCACCGTTTTTACAAACAAAAATAATCAGTCAAATCCTGCTTTTCCATCAATGATGAGGAACAATAATCTACTGATAGGAGATATAACAGTACAACAGACACAGGGGGAAACTTTTCTGCTCCACTACTTTTACTTTTGATACTTAAACTACATTTTCCTGCTGATACTGACACTTTTACTGAAGCAACATTGTCAGCGCAGGACTTTTACCTGTAGTGGAGTATTTTTTCAGTCTGGTATTAGCACTTATTCTTCCTCCACACTGGACATCATCTAAACTGACAGCTCTTCGTCTCCACTTTAGCTGCTGAGCTAACACTACATTAGATCAAAGTACAACTTTGAAGATCTCTGTCTCGCTCTCTGTTCCCCTCCTACTGGAGATGAAGTGTGTCGCCTGTGGGACCTTTTTGGTCTGAAGTCATCGACCTTTACTTTGCTCAGCTGTTGTAGCCGTTTACTCACAATGCAGGCAGAGAAAACACTAATGTTACGCTGCTTCACGCAAAGAAGAGTTGAAGACAGAGCTTGTTATACGACCCTTTAAAAGTGGGAATATTGCGCCATTGTTCTCCCTCGAAAGAAACTTAGACAGAACGGGAGGTCATCATTGTTCTTGCAGGACAAGATGATACCAGACCCCCAGTGATGTTATGTTACACGTCATGCCCCTTTTGCTCCAAAGCTCAGTCTTCTTCACTGCGATCTTCACTTGCGCGATCTCTGATCTCTAAAAAGGGCTTCTGCCGAACTGTTCGCCGCTTGTGATGTTTCCTGGGAGCTACAAATGTAAGAGCTTTCATCAGTGTGTCACCTCGTTCAGCTACAGACAGTTTAGACATTTATTCAAATGAAAATATTAGTGATTCTAACTTCAAAGTATAAAGCACCTCATGTTTCTGACTACATCACACATGGTTCGGCTTTATTAGTATTAGAAATGCATCACTTCTTAACCCTGACATGTTCAGTACCCTTACAAAGTTTTGGATGTCTAAACAATTCAAAATAAAGTTCTACTGATCTGAACAAAGTTTTGGGCCAAACGACGAACGCGATGAAGCAAATAAACATTATCAAAGGTACAACATTAACGTTTCTTTGGTATTTCTAAATCTACTGAAGTTTTTTCTATAATTAGATAAAATACAGCGTTAGATACATAATGAGACATTACCCATCATGCCTCCTGCCTGTCCTCAGCCCAGTGCTGCCACATTACAGGCCACTGTAATCTGATTACAATCTCATTTCAATCTCATTAGTTCATCTAACGTCTGCCTGTCACAGAGTCAGAGCCCATCATAACACACACACACACACACACACACTTTCAAATCACTGCTTAGATTACTATCATGTAATCTAATCGAGCGGTGACCTTTGACCCTTGTATGAGCAGAGTGGGAAAAATACAAGTAAAATGGATAAATTAAAGATGTGAGTAAAGTTTTTAAAGCTCAATTTCCTTTAAACTGAGCTGCTTTTCCCAAAAATGTACTCCTGAAATTTCCAAACAAATCACAAATACAAATTAAATACAGAAAAGCTAATTCATTTACAGTATTTTCACAGGAGAGTCCACAGGAGAGTAACTCCTGTGGTAAACTTCATTTATTATCTTATTGGTTTTGAAAATGTCAAAAATTAACACAGAGGAACAGAATCTACCTTCAGGGACAAAGTGGTTCTGGAGCATCTAATCCATGAGTGCTGAATAAACCGAGCGCGCTAACCTCCGGCTTCGCCCGCCGCTAACTTGAATGCTGTCAAAATGATTTACTCGAGTGGCTCTTCTAAACTTTCCGAACGTTATCTGACCAAAGGGAATCAAATGGATCATTTTTCTGGTTGTGATGCTCAATAAAATGTGTCCACTGTTTTACAGCCGCTTGTTTTTCCGATGATTGTGTGCAGGGAAAAATGCTTTTTGGGCCAAAATGTCAAATTGGCTTCAAAACCTGGTGCACTTCCTGGTCTAATCTGCCGGAAATATAGCAGAAGAAGAAGAAGACGTCACCGTTACCCCTGCGTGGGGTGCACATGCACAGGAAGAATTGATTTATTTGTTCACGTGGTTATTAGACACATTGTTATTCGCATCATTAGAGGAATATTAGTGTCCATGTAATGCAGCTTGAGAGCGCGAGAGACGGAAATCAACAGAGTGAGAGATGCTGCATTTCAGTTTTAGCAGCTCCAGAAAAGAGGCCATGCCAACAGTGTTGTTAAGGGCAACCGTTGCAAATGAAGAAACATGTTGTCACGGTAACAAGGACTGCATGTGTGTTTTTTGTGTGCATGTGTGTGTGCGTGTGTGTGTTTTAAATAGATGCTCTGCTGCTGCTCACAGTTTACTTACTGTTTACTTTACTGTTTCCAATAGGTTACAGCACACACACACACACACACACACACACACACACACACAAATTTCCCAAATCCCAAAGAAGCCCTAAATTGATAATTGATAAGTCCATTTAACTAAATGCTGATGCACTCTAAACGAATTACACACAATCAAGAGCAGAACCAGAATCATAAATATTCTCCCATTAATGTCCGTTAACTTTATGTGTTATTCAAAAGAAAAAGGAAACAAATATCACAAATCTTGTAATACATTAGTCACATCAGGCACCATTCGATTACCTCCATGCAGTAAGACAATATGTTTTATTTAGATTATTCACAGGAAATATGGTTTCCAAGTAAAAAAAGTAGTTCTCGTCAAAATAACCTCAGACATCATTAGAGCTCTGCACCAGTCTTTATAATGATTAAACAACAACATCCAGGTGCTCATATGAACGGCTAAAAACAGATTTGGCTTGCTGTAATCATTCCTGCTGTTCACACTAGACGTCAAGCTGAAGAGCAATTTCACCGTAAGCAAAAATATATTCCAGTTTAGTTCATCTGAAACTAATGTGAGGCTTCAGCAGTCTGACTGTCTGGTAGAACATTTCTTTTTCCCCAATAGTAATGGTTCAACATTTTGGAGAAAACTTTCAAAGATGTGATCACCCTTGGGGCATGGACACCTTAGTCTAGCACAAACATTATTAATTAACATGTGGTAACTATTTTTGAAGGACTTACGTGCAGGAACTAACTGGCTCTGAGAGAGAGAGAACAACCCTGCTTCTTAAAATGTGGAACTATATCTTTAAGAGTAGTAATCTGATGAGAGTTTGCTCTGAGAGGATGCCTGAACCAGAACACATTCTTCTTTCTCTCACTCACAGTGACCACAGACGAGAAACAAGTGGACGTGGGTTCTGACAAGAGCCTTAAAGCTGCGTTCTCTCTAATGTCCAGCAGGGGGCGACTCCACAGGCTCCAGACAGAAGTCTGATTGGATGGAAGTCTATGAGAAAATGAGCCTGATTTTTACGAGTGTCATTTGGTAAAATCTGGACCAGCAAAAAGCAGGGGAGGCTTCAGGGTGATTGATGCTGCGCTACCATGGCAACCTGTCAATCAGGAAGGAGGCTGAGCCGTGTGTATCCACGGAGCTGTGTACGCTTAAACAGTCTGTTTTCATCTCATCTTTCACAGTGAGTCTTTTCACTTCATGAAAGTTTACTGTAACATCTTGGGCACCTAAAAATGTCTGGACCAGTGCTCTAACAGACACTCCAAGCAGTCCGCTCTTCAGCTGTTACAGTGAAGTGAATTTGGGATGCACCTTGCTGACCCAGGTTGCTAGCTTGTGCTAGCATTAGCTACTGACTCGTCCTAACACGGTCGCTTCTGGCTCCAAAAACCCAAGATGACGCCGAATAAAAAGCCAAACTTCAAAGCGGTAGTCCACAAACCATCGAGTGACGTCACGGTGGCTATGTGCCTCTTTCATACAGTCTATCATAGTAACCCAAAGAGCCTCTTCTTCCTGTGCCAGCAGCTGCTTCTGCACACACACACACACACACACACACAGTCGGGCCCCAGGGTGTTGTCCTGCGGTTCGACTCTGAGAGGTAATTCATCACGTCTCTATTCATATCAGCTAGCCTAGTTTCCCCTGCAGCACACACACACACACACTGCAGCAAGTGCATGCACACACAGTGACACGATGGCAAACAGAGGACTGACTACTAACACACACACACACACACACACACACACAGAGGTGCAGGGCAGGCTGATATTTAACCACAGTGTAGCTCCATTCAACAAGCCTGCGGCACTCAGCACTGCTGCAACCCCCCCTACACACACACACACACACACACACACACATAAACACACACACACACACACACACACACACACACACACAGCTGCTGTCAACCTCTCTGTACTGAACAGATACTGTAGCTCACATTAACCCACCAAACCTGCCTATTCTACCCTTCTGCAGGACTTCTTCCATATTTTAAAAGGGTCAGTTCACCCAAATCTCATGAAACAGCCAGGCCCAATCACCCCTTGTGGTATCGTAAAGAGGAAGTGGTAAAGGGATCTTTGCCCCTTTGTATCACGTATGTACCTCCAGTATATGTAACACACTTTGCAGACTAGGAGACATTATCGCTACAACAACGAGACGCTGTGATCCAAGTAGATGAAGTGGACTGTTACATTGGTGCGGCGTTGTGAAGTCATACGATGATCTGTTGAATGTACCACAAATCAATTGTCCTGGACCTCTGGGCAAATCTAAAATAGCCCTGGACAAGAGGCTGATAGCACCCCGGGAACAGAAAACATCAGGTGTGCTGTGAAGGGGTCAGAGTTCATCGGTGAGGAGTCAGTGGGCGGCTGGAGAAACTTCAAGGCAGACACACTTCGCTTGGCTGTGAACTGATCCTTTAATGTACCATCAGATTCTTTATTCACCTGAATGTTGATTAAAGATGTATCTGAAATAGTCACTAGATCTGAATCACCTTTTTCATTAGCCACTTGATCCAAATACGGAAAGTCTTGGCTCAAAAGAGCTTAAATTACAACATGATATGAATGGAATTTGAATTAGAGAATAAAGCTCCTGAAGTTGATGCGAGGCAATCTGCTATACCAAACAGAACAACTTTTAAAAGTGTCATCAGTGGCAGCTGGAAAGGAAACACTGATCTTTGCTGACGATAATTAGCATCACAGCTTAGCTAACGTGTGCATTTTCACTGTAGAGCTTGGCTGTAGAGTAAAGACGCGTAAAACAGGCCCGGGACGTTCCTCCCAGTCACCATCTCTAAACACAGACTGGTGTTACCGTCTCAGAGCTCATGTATAGTCGTGTATATGAATGGATTCAGGCTTATTTTTTTTCCAGGTTGTGAGGCACCATCCAAATGTACCGCAGCATATAAACCAATATTCACGTCAGCATTCATTCCATGATGAGCACATTAAATCCAAGAAGACTGTAGTTAACCCCTCGATGGATTAATAACTTCCACCTGTCTGGTTAGTTTTAGTTGGACACCACACAGCGGTGTAACGAACACTGAAGCCTTGAGGAGCTGCGAGCACATCTGTTGACTGCTGGTCCAGTTCGCAGTTATTTTCTGCATCAGCCTACATATGATGAACTCTTTCTGCTCTCACATGCAGGTGTGCAGTGCACGTTAGTCTGCTGCTGCAGTGACCAAGTTTCACTGCAGAGAGGATTCACGTTTCACTCTGATCTAATCTATATGCAGTATATACCTGTAGCTGAATGAGTTCCTGTCCACACACACACACACACACACACACACACACACCTGGTTTATTGGCGCTGATACTTATCCTGTCAGGAGTGTGTCTCATCTTTAAAGCACCTCACAGGTTGGATTCATCATTAATGAGTCCAGAAATGAGCAGAAGAAGAGGCTCCTTCCTCTCCTTGCACAGCGATGAGGTGGAGCTTCCCTGCTGTGGGAGGAACATTCGCTTTGTGTCCGTTTCCTCGGCACGATAACTTTGTCTGGATGCCCCAGTAGTTGTAGAGAACTCTCAGAAATCACAAACTAATGGAGAAAATACAAAGTGGTGCTTTCATCTCAGGTCGTGATCTTTGTGTTGATGATGATCATCAAACTACCGACACGTAACATATTTCAGTATCTTCATGCAACTTTCGGCTGTGGCCACTGTGCAAACTGTTCTAGTCAGTGCTTTACGCATCCATGTAATGGTAAGAAACACATCTTTAAAAGGAATGAAAGCTCTGGGAAGACAGTTGAGCCTTTTGGCCTAAATCAAGAAATACATTTGTAATGTTCCCTCACGGATAGATTACACCGGACGGCTGCAGCACTTTTTGTATTTTATCTTTGTAACTTCAGGGTATGACTGTGTTCTTTGGCCCCCGCTCCTGGATCCATTATCCACTCAGTTTGAAATCTTGTTCAATCAATTATCCCACGACAACAAAGGCACATGTTTGACTCTGTCTGTGTTTGTCTCATGTCTCTGTCCACCATTGTGGGCTGCAAATCCATCAGTGTGCTCCAGTCTCTTCGTTCTCTTGAAGGTTTCGGGCTCTCGAGCTGAGAGGAACCCGATTCTGTTGCATATCGCACCCTGTTTTAGGGCTGCTGGGACACGTTTACGCTGTGTTAACGTTCACTGTCTCTCTTTGTCATGTTAATCTTGTGACCTGAAGTGACTCTAGTTCCCCAGACACCTCCACACATGCAGCAAACATGACTTCTGTTGCAATGAACACTTCTTGGACCAGAATCAATTACTACCAACATAAACTAACTAAAAACAACTGGGTTTGTGTTGAAGGCAGAGCCTGTAACATTGGAGAAAAGCATCCACCCTCCCCCTCCCTTCAGGCCTCTCTCTAAGGTCACTCCCCCACAACACAGGAGCCCTGCTGGACCAACGCTACCACTGGAGGACGAGTCCATGACAGTGAAGAGACGCCCCGTTCGCTCTGTGCTGGATGTCACAATCATACACACGTGGACAAAATTGTTGGTACCCCTCTGTTAATGAAAGAAAAACCCACAATGGTCACTGAAATCACTTGAAACTTACAAAAGTAACAATAAATAAAAATTTACTGGAAATTAACCATTGAAAATCAGCCATTACTTTTGAATTGTCGTTCAACAGAATTATTTTTAAAAGAAAACTAATGAAACAGGCCTGGACAAAAATGATGGTACCTCTATAAAAGATTGAAAATAATTTGACCAGAGGGACATGCTTAACTCAGGTGTGTCCTTTAATTGGCATCGCAGGTGTCTTCAAACTCATAATCAGTCAGTCTGCCTATTTAAAGGGTGACAAATAGTCACTGTGCTGTTTGGTGACATGGTGTGTACCACACTGAACATGGACCACAGAAAGCGAAGGAGAGAGTTGTCTCAGGAGATTAGAAGAAAATTATAGACAAGCATGTTAAAGGTAAAGGCTATAAGACCATCTCCAAGCAGCTTGATGTTCCTGTGACAACAGTGGCACATGTTATTCAGAAGTTTAAGATCCACGGGACTGTAGCCAACCTCCCTGGACGTGGCCGCAAGAGGAAAATTTATGATAAATTGAAGAGACGGATAGTTCGAATGGTATCCAAAGAGCCCAGAACAACCTCCAAAGAAATTAAAGGTGAACTCCAAGGCCAAGGTACATCAGTGTCAGATCGCACCATTCGTCGCTGTTTGAGCCAAAGTGGACTTCATGGGAGACGACCAAGGAGGACACCACTGTTGAAAGCAAATCATAAAAAAGCGAGACTGGAATTTGCGAAAATGCATATTGACAAGTCACAAAGCTTCTGGGAGAATGTCCTTTGGACAGATGAGACAAAACTGGAGCTTTTTGGTAAGGCACATCAACTCTATGTTCATAGACGCAAAAATGAAGCATACCAAGAAAAGAACACTGTCCCTACTGTGAAACATGGAGGAGGCTCGGTTATGTTCTGGGGCTGCTTTGCTGCATCTGGCACAGGGTGTCTTGAATCTGTGCAAGGTACAATGAAATCTCAAGACTATCAAGGCATTCTGGAGAGAAATGTGCTGCCTAGTGTCAGAAAGCTTGGTCTCAGTCACAGGTCATGGGTCTTCCAACAGGATAACGACCCAAAACACACAGCCAAAAACACCCAAGAATGGCTAAGAGAAAAGCATTGGACTATTCTGAAGTGGCCTTCTATGAGCCCAGATCTAAATCCCATTGAACATCTGTGGAAGGAGCTGAAACATGCCATCTGGAGAAGACACCCTTCAAACCTGAGACAACTGGAGCAGTTTGCTCACGAGGAGTGGGCCAAAATACCTGTTGACAGGTGCAGAAGTCTCATTGACAGTTACAGAAATCGTTTGATTGCAGTGATTGCCTCAAAAGGTTGTGCAACAAAATATTAAGTTATGGGTACCATAATTTTTGTCCAGGCCTGTTTCATTAGTTTTTTTTTTTTAAATAATTCTGTTGAACGACAATTCAAAAGTAATGGCTGATTTTGATTGTTTAAATTTCAATACATTTTTATTTATTGTTACTTTTGTAAGTTTCAGGTGATTTCAGTGACCATTGTGGGTTTTTCTTTCATTAACAGAGGGGTACCAACAATTTTGTCCACGTGTGTATAAGCACAAGAAAAGCAGCCGCCATGAGCATCACGTCACCTTTATCTCTGAGAGGCCACTGGGGCCAGAGGCTGTGCTCTGTGCTGACGGGTTAACTCCACGGATCTACTTCTACATCTGTAAATCATCAAAAAGTTTTTAGATATCAAAAGCAGGGTATCCATATTCATCAGAAACAGTTTTGTCAAATTCTCACAACAGCCTGACAGCAATCAATAAATGACATGTTCTGTCCACCACAAAGCTAGAGGGACGAGCGAGCTGGTCGCCCCGCACTGGCAGAGAAAGTGCAGCCAAAAGTTGAGCTGCAGTTTCCTCAGCAGGAAGCACACGAAGCAAACACTGAGCCGGAGAACGAGCCATGGAAGTAGATACCTAAAGCCTGAATTCACCAACAGTTTGTTACTAACGGCACAATAACGGATATCAAATACTGTCAATCGACACAACTAGTCCTGACATGCAGTGATGCTTCTAGACGTTAACACTGCGACAGGCTTTGCTTGCTGATCATTCTGGACATTAAGACATAAATCAGCTTGTATTCACGTGGATATTCAAAATGATGCTGTCAGTAGTGTTTAACCGACGGAAGCTAAGAGCTGTGGTGTTTCCGTTCCCTGAGGATGAGCCCTTTACAGCCACGGAGTCCGCCATGTTTCTACAGGAGCCCAGAACGGACAAACCACACACTTAACTTTAAGACTCGGCCTTAAGTCTGCCAGTCCACACACCCGGCTGACTTAACAGTAAAATGACTGGTGATTGTACAGTGAAGTCACATATTGAACAGACCAACAGCCGCACAGCTGGCAGCAGTCACACACACACACGTCGACACACCGGATGTCACAGTGGACATCTTCCACAGCCCACAGTCCTTTCATTACAACACTCCCTCTCTCTGAGAGAACAAACGCACTTCAAACTGTTTCATATTCTCGATGACACTGAACAGCTTGAAGAGGGTTTTTCTCTTCACACACACAGAACAACGTTCGCTGGCAGCTTCCCTTCCCAGCATGCAGTGCGACTGTCCTCTTGGGTTTTGCAGAGGAGTGGATGGATTACCGGCGATGTCATCAGACCGAGACACACGGCAGCAGACATTTTCTACCAGCGACACAGGAGATACTGCACACACACGCACACACACACACACACACACGCACACACACACACACACTGCCCCATTTCCTCGGACGCTCTGCTTGTTTTACGATCTCTTGGATGTCCAATCCTGACCAAAAGAATGGATGAAAATAAAAAGACAGCTCTGAAGAGAGCCCCTCCATTAAATGCAACGGCAGGACGGTCGCTACCTCGTTCAGGACGGTCTCACCCACTGCAGAGCCTCAGATAAGCTCGGGGAAGCTGCTGACCTGATCACCATGCCCTCGTCCTTTAAGTCTTTTCCCCGTGTAGTGAAATCATCATCATCAACACATGAATGTCACTTCTGTAGGAGGCTGTTTTGTTGTTTTTTCACCCATCATGACTGCAGGTTACCCCCATGGGCCACAGAGGAATGGACACAAACTTGGACCCCCCCCCGGGTTTATATGGTTGGAGGCTACTTGTCATTCTCTCATGTTTCACAGTCGTACGTATCATAGTGGGACATTTTAATGGACCAGTATCGGCTAAAGGAAACCAGATCAAGCGCTGATCTGTCCTCTGTGTCTCAGGAGGAGCATCAGATAAATGATCTAAACTCCAATAAGTTCAATAAATACTTTTGAACCTACGTTCAAGGCGTGTCAGATGAAGTAGCTACAGCTGCTTTGTCAGTGAGTCAGATATTAAATATTTCCAGGTACAGGATCAACACACGCTGAAGGACTTGGACTGGGGGGGGTCCCAGTTTCACTTCATAATTTTTTTTTTTTTTTCTGATTGGCTGTTCCTGCATTAATCATGTGATCAGGTTACTTCTACTCTCTCTCTTTTTTACTCCTAATCGGGCTCTTTAGATCAGATTTTCCTTTTTCAGCTGACTTGATGTCTCATTATTATCCTGTACGTCCATCCTACTGGTTGGTGCTGGTGTTGTCTCACTGGATGGAGGCTTGATATGTGGACTGACTAAACATCTAGAGGGAATGGAAGTTTCCAACTGTCCCTGAAGCAGCACGGTGAGTCTCCTCCTCCTGACACAGTGGATGCGTCCTCACCAGTAAAGCCTGCGTCTTTTCCCTCAAATCTGCGCTTCAGTGTGGAGCTGGACAGACGCGCTGTGAAACAAAACTCACATCTTTACATCACCTGGCTGCCAGAATATTGTCTGTGCCATCTGTGTGCTGTGCTGCCAAATATATCAGCCTTTACAACACACGCTGATTAATATGCTGTTATGCACCTAAACGCTTACAAATGAACACATATTACAAGACTTAATACAGACAGCGCTATGTGAGGCTGATATGAGTTCAAATACTTGTTGTTATACCTCATTATGGGGAATAAAACTGCTCTTTTTGTTCTGAACTGTTAAATATCAAATATTGTCGGCAGGCACACAGAAAGTTTGTCTAAATAAAGTCTAAAACTGCAGAAATTATGATTTAAAGCTGAAACTGCGTGACTAAAGAAAAGTAAAGAAGAACTTGTTGTAGTTGTCGGTATTGTGACACTCAGCCCTGCACGGACTACGACACAGGCACCATCTAAACCTTTACAAATCACACACACTCTACCCTGACTGGGCTGCACGGTGCAGAACAAATGACTTATTAGCAGAATAAAAGCAGTGCAGGGCCCCCGTAAAGGCTGCAGAGTGTCAGTGAGGTAACAACGAGGAAAGTGTGCTCCGAAAAGAAAAAGGTCTTCAATGCCCTTGGCAAAACTTTACTCCTTACTTTTCCTGTTTACTCTCTTTGTTGGCACATATTTAACCATCTATGGAGTCTGTGTGTGTGTGTGTGTGTGTGTGTGTGTGTGTGTGTGTGTGATGCCGTACGACCACACTGGGAGAAGACGTTACTGATGGGCACAACGTAAACCTACACTGGCATTACATTATCAAAGGCGGTAGGAGAATTGATGAGGGGGTGGCGCTGTCTGTGGTGCTGAAGTCGCAGATGGATTTATATTTGTGCCTTTTTCTCTCAGTCCAGCCCTCCCCCCACCCCCCCTGTCAGCTCTATACTATATTTTAGACTATATTCTCTATAGCACAGTGCTTCATGATCAAAGTGACAAGGATCACAGAGACACACTGCTGCCCTCAAGAGCTCCTATGATATCCCTAAAGACAGGGGGGGGGGGGGGGGGGTTCCCCTACTGATCAACAGGCTCCTGTGATTCTATGTGGAGGGGAAAAAGGAACAGGAAGCTCTGTTGGATGTAAATATTTATTCTATGCAAGGACTCAAAACATTTTCTAAGGCAGTGTTTCCCAATCCTGCACCTGGGGGGGGCACCGTCCTGCATCTTTAGATGTTTCCCTGCTCCAACACACCTGACTGAAGTGACCAGCAAGCTCTGCACAAGCCTGATAACAACCCATTCATTTGAATCAGGTGTGTTGGAGCAGCCCCCCCCCCAGGAGCAGGTTATGGGGCCATGAGTGCAAACAGTAAATATCAAGCAGGCCCACATGTGACCAGCAGCTGCACCAACACGACCGACCTGCTGCGACCGGAGCAGGAGGAGTGAACCCCCCCCTCATTGTGTGAGTGAGACGGTAAGTTAGCATGTTAGCACGGCAGCATGCTGCAGCTTTGTTTGTCGACGTGTTTTCCTTCCTGCTCGGTGATGTCACTGTGCATCAGGGCGACTCGGCCCAAAATGCAAATGTGTCTGCGAGGGAGGGAGGGAGCGAGGGAGGGAGGGAGGGAGCGAGGGGCTGGAAAAGCTGCAGAGGAGCCGAGTGTGTCTGCTGTTACGAAACCACCGACACTTTCTCCTTCCTCCGCCTCCTCCACCGCAGCCGAGCTGTTGCCATGAGAACGCAGCATTTATCCCTCCTCCTGGACCGCCCCCCCACCCCCCACCCCACACACACACACACACACACACACACACACACACACACACACACACACACACACCCTTTACCACCACCAGCCAGCTCCATGTCTCATTTCCATGTTGCCAAATATAACAGACAGACGGACTGACAGAGGGAGGGAGAACGACATGATGTGTGTGTGTGTGTGTGTGTGTGTGTGTGTATACTGGTATAATTGGTTTTACATCCTGGTTGTCAGGACATTTTGCCCTGTTCTCACAACTTCCAAGGGCTGTTTGAGGGTTAAGACTTGGCTATAAGGTTAAGTTTAGACTTAGGTGAAGATAAGGGGCTGGGTTTGGGGGGGGGGGGTTAGGGCATTACGTCAGTGAGTGCCCTCACAATGATAGAAAGACAAGAATGTGTGTGTGTGTGTGTGTGTGTGTCAACATCCAGGTCACTCGTAGAATGATTACACCATCTATCAACAAGACTGATATCATCTAACTCCCGTCTCTCTCTCTCTCTCTCACACACACACACACACACACACACTCTCTCTAATTAGATTGTGTGAGTTGCAGGGTGACTACGGTGAGCCGGAGGGGACAAGTGTTATTAAGAGATTTTGAGTTTGTGTGACTTGCTGCGTTTAAGCAGGATTGGAGATGATTTAAGACACGATTTAATGTGATTAAAACGTATTCTTAATAGCAAAAAGATCATTTTGAAGGATCTGAGGAGATTTTAAATGATGGGCTGAGAAAGCGTTTCATTAAGATGTCTCACTGAAACTGAAGAAAGAAGAGAGAGAGAAATAGTTTCAGGAACGTGCTCTTCATCAGCTTTATAGCAGCGTCCTTTTTTTAAGAAGCAGTCTGACGTCAGTGTGGTCCATCTCTCACTTAGAAGACTAAACTTCTCTTTATTTCAAGGCTCATTTGAGAGACTTTTCTTCTATGAGGCATTTTTAAAAAGCTTGAGTCTACAGCAGAGGCCTCTATGGGTTGAGCCAAACCCTCAGTTAACTCTGTGTCCAGCTCTATTCTACATCCCAGGGTCTGTCCCTTTGGACCTGTCTACAGTCTACAGCCATGCTAGCAGCTCACAGTGACCTGCTGATGTTCACCATGTTCACCATCTTACCGTTGTGTGTTAGCATGCAACACTTTCTAATTAGTAACAGACACAAAGTGCAGCAGAGGCTGACTAGTTCTGCAGAAATTAAAGTATTGGGCAAATGAAAATCTGACCTGCAGGTGGTGCTGGAGGAAAAGTCAGAGGATCAATAGTTGTTACAACCCATTGTCTGGGTATCTTAAACGTCTGAAACATTAGTTTAGGCCAATCTGTCCAAAGATATTTAAGTCTAGACCAAAGTCGTGGACCGCCTGACCTACATTACCGTCCCTAGAGCTAGTGTGGCTAAAAATAATCTACTGAATGTTAATTTTCCTCAGAAGAGACAACAGTGAAAAATAAATCCATGTCAACCTTTGAAGATTCCTGGCTGAGCCATGATAAAAAAAGAGATGGCACAGTTTGAAGGTACGTTCGCTAACACGATTAGCCTAGCTTAGCTTAAGTGCTGATGGGTTTAAATACCAACACACTGTAGAAGCCACATGTTTATTTACTGACTAACAAACACGGCCGCAATGGATGTATAGAAACATGCATGGGTTGGAAAAAGTAGTTCCAAGCCAGCTGTAAAACATATTTTTTCCTGCTTCTTCTCACAGAAGCTACTTGATCCCATCTATGTTCTGCAACTGAGCTAAGCTCCAGCAACTTCAGCTTAAACTTAGAGACACAAAGACGGATCCATAAGTTTGTCTGACTGTGGTCTGACACGGTGCTTCATCAAAGTTGCCTTCGTGTGTTATACGGTGAGTCACGCTGCTGATAATCTACAGCTGGTCTGATGCACACCTCAGAAACGGGAGTCATGGATTAAAACAGATCAATGGGAGATCGATAAACACGCTGATCTATGGCCCTGATAGATTCTAACATATTGATCCAGACGCGTTTAATCTTCCAACTGGGGGTGAGGTTCATCTGCGGTCAGGAAGATGAGAGGCAGAGAGAGAGGGTGAGGAGGATGGAGGGAGGATTGAGCTCTTTATTACAAACTAACTACTGCTTTGAGAGGCGGAGGGATACGAAACCTTCACAAACACCATGAGCTCTAAGCAATCGATGACGTCAGTGCAAATGAAGGTGAGCCGGACGAAAGTGATGAACTGAACTCACCACATTCAGGTGAGGACGTGTGAGGAGAAGCACTGATGATAACCAGGACTGCAGCCGGCATCATGTTGAAGTTCGGTTGAATTTACACACTGAACTGAACTGAACTGAGGATTCTGTATTTCATGGTCAGCAGGTCTGCGTGAAATCCAAGATGTGGTCACAAACAGTTTGTCACTTGTTCTTGTTCATGCTGAAAGTGAACTAACAGAAAGTGGAAGCTGCAGCACATGTGAGAGTTTGCTAACAAAGTACATATCCAGCAACTGGCCTCCTTAAACAGACGCGCATTTGTTCGCCTCCTGCTTTATTGGTGCCGTTTGTCGGTGGAAACATGTTTAGCTCAGGAGCTTTCAATGACCTCCAGTGAACAACGGAGTCAAGACTTTGAGCTCCTACACAAACCCACAAGGACGTGCTGCAGATACACAGCTGGACACGAGCGGCGGAATCACCAGAAACACACTAAACAAACTGAGATATTTTTGTTTATGTGTTTTAACACATTGAGAACACTGGCAGGGCATCTACACTGGGCAGGACTCAAAACCACACACACACACACACACACACACACACACACACACACACTTGGTGCAGCAGTGCTGCTGACGGAGCTCATTTACACTCCTGTTATCGTCATCAGCACACAGAGGACGAGATGTCTGCGCTGTTTACAAAAACGGGGTCAGAGAGAGAGAACAAACGCCACCTCCTCCTGGTGATGATCTGCATCTGGACATCTAATGTGGATCAGAGGAAACTTCATAGATTCCCCTGATGACACGTGTTGGTCTAACAATGAAGATCTTCCCTGAACACCTCGACCCCGACGCCGACGATGCTCTCTGACGGCAGCGTTGGCTTTAAGCAACGTTAGCCAAGTGAACCGTAGCCTTAGAGGCTCCTAGAGCTCCGCCCACCTAATGTGTACACTTCTCATACAGTTCTTAGTGTGTCCAGATCATGTATCCATATACAGGATCACAGGTTACCTCCAGGACGAGATGGGGGAGGGTGGGGGAGGAAAGAAAGAAAGAAAGAAAGAAAGAAAGAGATTGGTAGAAGTGAGCAGAAAAGTGAAGGATGCATCCTCTCTGAATTTCTCTCTTTTCTTCATGTGAATCCTACAGATCTGACTCCTCCACAGCCACACTGCAGAGGAGCATCACTCTCTGGTCATTACCATAACTGTTCTCCGTCAGTCTCCCCCCGTCAGATCAATAGGAAGTCACAGCTCTGATGTCTAATGGCGGTGATGGCATCGTCACAGTCACTTGTGTTTATAGCATCCGAGGACTGAAAAAATCATCTGCATAATGTCTACGTACATCACATGGGTCGGAGAACTGGAATCATAACTTGGTTATTCGCAGAGGTAAATTCACCGGTTTGTCTGTCAGGAACCCCCCACCCCCCCACCCCCCCCCCACCCCTGCATGCGGCTAACCTCAGGGCTACAGGACCATCAGTTCACACTTTCCTCGCCTTCACTCGTGAATCTTTAATAGAAAACATTCACGGATCATACTGCTGGTTTGCATTTTTTATTTCATTTACTGCACCCCAGTTAAGATGTCTGTCTACTTCGGGCTGCTGTGTGCAGATTTGACCCTCCGTGGCATCCATCCATCTTCTCAGAGCAAATTAAAAACCTGCCTGAATTTCACTTAGGGCTGCTCCATGATGGCCAAAACCATATCTATGATCATTTTGAACAGCAGATACTCAAGATCACAATTATTTATTACGATTACTGCACTGATTTTAGATAAACAGGTTTGCTTTCACTCCCATGTTGTGCTACATTCCTGCTAATGTGCATCAAACTAAATGTGATCCTGATTCACAACAGAAGCAAACTTTTACCCAAAACTAAATCAACACTGCTTTTACTTTTTATGAGTGAAAACATGCGAATGCTTCGGTTATTTCAGTCTGTCTGCAGGAGCTGATGGACACGGTGAGGCACTGCACTGCGTCTCGGTTATGGATGTTAGTTAGTTAGTTAATTAGTTAGTTAGTTGTCATGCATTTGTTGTACTGCAGTTTGTGATGTTTTCGGAGGCGACTGAACAAGTTAAATATATTGCTTTGTTGCTTTGCAGCACAAACAAAAGTCTCAAACGCTCTTTGCAAACGGTTTGTTCCTGCTCAACATCACGGCCCTAAATCCAAAATACTTCCAAACAGTGGATGAAGAAGCATTTTGAGGGACGAGCTCTTCGCCTTCTGCTCCAGTATTTCGTTTTTGTTTTGCCCATCTGCTCTTGGTTGTTCATCGCTCCTCTTCTCTGAACTACAACTGCAGCATTCAGGACCTTTTCTGAATGAAAGCCGCTGCACGGTGCAGCGTGACAGCTCCCAAAAAGTGAAGCCAAAACATCTCATCAATATTGCAGTCAATCACATCCTTTTTATCGTGGGAAGCCAAAGTCATGATGGAGATTAACATTCAGTTTAATTGTGCAGCTCTAGTTTTGCTGCCCACCGGGACCAGTGGGGTAAATATGACCTGAATTTATGAAACACAAACCCCCCAGATTCTTGATTTGACTTCCGTTTGTTGGGGATGACCTTAAATAATAATCCGAAATTTGATTGTTAAATTCATTCTTTGTATACATTTCATTTAGTGAGGCACAATATTTGCAAATGCAGCTTTTGCAGCACAATAGGAAGCAACATGGCTGATATAAATCAGAATGGACACTGCACTAATTTGTGAGACGTTTAAAACACAGGAGTCCTACAATATTTGCTGCTTCCTTGTGTGTGTGTGTGTGTGTGTGTGTTTTGTTTTTACTGCTTCAGACTGAGGTGCTGCAAGATAAATCTGTGTGAGGGTGTTTTGCATTTTGCTGCATCATGCCCTACACGAAAAATAACTCAGAAACGAGTGTAGGCAGCTCTGCAACATGCTGTCATGCCTCCGTGCCATAATCTGCCCCAGTGCAGTGTGGGATTTATTGGATCACACTCAGTCACTTGAAGAGGCAGCAAGCAGCTGATTGTGCTGCGTGATTTCAGCCTTATCTTCACCGCTGTCAGACTTCATCATTGTTCTTGTTACATCATTTGCAAGCTTGAGGTCAACTTTTTCTCAAGATATCAGTCGTACCTGAACGTCCCTTGACTCAGGATTTGGAGGATTTTTTTCTCCTGCACTTTGATGCTTCAAGATGCCTCAGATGAGCACACATCTGAAAGTCTGAGTCACACTCGATGTGCAATCTATTTTACTTTTTAGCTGCATGTATGAGAGGTTGTAAGACAAAGAAGTAGTACTATTAAATCTGTCTCCATGAGTCATCACTGCGTTTCCCCAGCCGTCATTCCTGCAGGTCTGTCGGGAGCCTCTTTCCTTTTGCTCTCCATGTTTGCAGTGGAGAGAAGGCGATGCTCTATGTTCCCAACAGCGGAGCGAGCTTAGCAAAGCTTTAAGCTTTGAGCAGAGCGAGGTTAAAACCATTTCAACTGTTAGCCCAAGCGTTGTCATTCAAACAGGTTTTCCACAGTTGCATAGCAACAGCAATCACCATGACCAGCGCTTCCCACAGACCAGGAACTGCCTGGTAGACGCATGGGACAACTGCAACCCTGCGTCCTGCGCCACACAGCCGTGTGTGCAAAGACGACCACCACGGACGGCAGCGAGCCTCCGTCGCTCTCAACATTTCTTCATGGGATGCTCCTAAGATAGTGTTGCCAGGCAACAAGCCCAATTCCAGCCAGCAAATACAGTTCTGACTGAAAGTGTATTCAGGGCAACAAAATTACAACAAAACAAGAGCAAAAAACAAAAGAGGAAGCTACTGAGCTACCTAGGAGGTGGTTACCATGGTGATGAGTACAGCGAACAACTTCACTTTCACATAAAGCAGAGCATGTTTTCTTCATGGTCTCAGTGAGAACAACCAATCCTCTTGCTTAGCAGAAATATCTATTACATAACACTGTTCAGACTTTGCTCCACCAATTATCAGTGTTAGAGATGTTGTAGTCATTCAGTTCGTCCGTCTCTGGAGTTTCACGCACTCCTGCAATATGTAAATTCTCACTACAACCTTCCACTCTGTAGCCCTAATAGCCAATAAAGGGGTGAATATTTATCAAGCGTGTGCACCCACGAGCCTCACTCTGTCAGTACAGAAAGAATGCACAGGAGCATCAGCTGCACCCTCTCCTTTAGAGGAAGAAACACTTCACTGCTTAACTTCTACAAGTCACCTCTCCCACTCTCCAAAACACTTTACAATAAACATTACAATAAAATCTGTTCAGCAAAACAGCTTTGCCTTAAAATCTGTTGCTTGCATTTTTTCCGACCAGCTACGAATCAAGCAAGAGGATGTTTGTAGGTCAGATTTAGCATGTGGGCACATATTTGTAGGCTTGCACAAAACCTGCGTGAGAGAAGCTGCAAAGTTAGTAGCGATCAAAGTCAAAGATTAACATGAGTTTTGGCAAAACGGACACAACAGTGGGATGACGGACTGGCAGCCAAGGTCAAGCTTGGAAATTTGATGTAGGGATGCTTATTAACACCAATGTTCTATAGTAGTCCAATAATAGTCATAATCGAGGTTTAGAGGCATTAGAAATGGCAAAACCTACTCTGTAAAAGTAATTTCATTGCTGTGAAACAGAGTGCCCTTTGATAACTCTTGAACCAATTTGAAAATGGCAGCCTATGTCATTTCTGCTCATAAAGTAAAACTATAATGACAAAACGTCATCACAAGATTTGAGGTTTCACTATTTAACCAAAGATTTTGATGCAGAAATTCAAAATTCTTGTTGGTTTCCAGTAATATTCGTCAGCCAGCCTTTGGAGAACAGACTTTTAGTCCACTGCTGAGATCAGGTTTGCCTTCCCCTCGTGCTAACGATGGCTTTGGTTGTAGTAAATATATTTTAAACTCAAACTTACGATTTGTGGTGGTGGAGGGTGTGGGCATGGTGGTTGTTGGAGGCATTGGCTCTGTGCAGGCGCTCAAGCCTCTCCTTCTCCTTCTCCACAAAGTTGGTGTTGGTGCCGGTGCTGGTGGAGGGCACTCGGGTCAGCCGGCTGTGGGCCCGCGGCTGGTCCCTGGGTGGGATTGGAGGAGGGGGAGGTGGAGCAGGGGCTGAAGAGGAGACCGGAGCTGGGATTTGGGTCGGGATCAAGATGGAGGTTGGTGCTGAAGCCGAAGAAAGAGCAGGAACCGGGACTGCAGTCATACTGGTGCTGTTGGTGCTGTTGTAGGAGTGGTGGGTTGAGGAGTGGTGGTGGTGGTGCTGATGGTGCAGGTGGTGGTGGTGGCTGTGGTGGAGGGGGATGGAGGTGGGAGGCTGGACGGGAACTTGGTGTTGGCTGTTGTGGTGGTGGTGATTCTTGGTAGAAATGGATGTCGATGTGGTCTGAGTCGGCGGAGGCGGCGGAGGAGGAGGAGGGAGAGGAGGCTCAGGGGGAGGAGCGGGTGGAGGAGGAGCAACAGGTTGCCGATCCAAACGCAGGTCCTTGTTCTCCTGGCTGAGCCTGTCCAGTTGGACCTCCAGCTCCTCGATTCGGCGCCGCTGCGTTTCTAGAAGCTTCTGCTGACTCTCGATGATGTTGTTGAGTTCAAGAAGGTACTCCACGGCCCGGTTCGGGCTTTCTGGGCTGCCCTGGCCTTGGCCTTGGTTAGCATCCATGACGAGCTGGTCTGTGAGTTAGCGCACAGGCTAATGGCAAAACAAGAGCACTGACCAAGGTTTACTGATGCTAAAGTCTAAACTTAAGAGCCTCAACACTGTTGGCCGATACAGTTGGTGAGATCCAGGTTGTACACTGCCAGCTAGCACTGAGGCTAAATGCTAAACTTCTGCACTGGATAAAATGCTGGTGCAGAACCAAAAGCTAACTCAATGAGTGTTATTCAGCACGGGACTGGTAGAGTGGCGACGCAGGAATAGTAGAACAGCTGACTAAACACTGAGAGGAAGCCTGAACTCAATAGAAATGAACTTGGACCCAATTACTACAACCTAAAACCACGATCTAGACCTCTACGGTCTAGTCTACAACCTAAAACCTAATGTCTAAATAACTACTAAACTACACCCTATGGTCCTAAGCCCTACACCCTAAAAACTAAACTGCCCGTCACCCTCCCCCCCACCAGAGGTAAGTGGGGGGGAGAGGACTTTTTCTTCTTCGAGTTCTGATTTAAAGATCAAGATGGACCTCGGCCTTGCTGGCTCCAATCAGAGAGGTCTATGGAGTTGTCGACCATCCCCCTGGTTCAGTCAGGTGTTTCCGCTGGGGTTCAAACCCATGATGGTTAGAAACAAAACAAATGCAGAGAAAGAGGTCGTCTTCTCCCCCACACACACACACAAAAAAAAGCGTTTGTCTTTCTGCTTGTCAGTGAGTCAGTTGTATCCACTCTTTGCACTCCATCCAGAGGATCAGAACATCGGTTTCCAAGCAGCAGGCGTGGAGACCACAGCTGATGGAGACTTTATTTGTGCCTCCATGTCGAAGGTAACGCACGTTATCATTGCTGAGCGACTGCGGATTGTCCCCAATGCAAGTCTGATGTGCTGCAACACAAATGCAGTCTGCACAACCATGTCTGAGCTCCAAAGTAAGTTGACTAACCACCAGCTTTCCTGTTGCGCCTCATAATAAAATCCTGCGGTGGTTCTCCAAATAAAACGGCCGGGATCGAAGACGAGTGGTCAGATCAGACCCTCTCCGTCGACGAAACACTCTGGAACCAAATCTTTGAAAGTCAACACAAAGCAAAGCTCCACAATATGAACAGCGTAACGTCCGACAAAGATCATCTTCTGGAGGAGGAGAGCTTCACCTCCTCCCGGTCCATGGGTTCACCTGCAGGACTCAGCCTGTCACCCTGCAGTCGGTGTGTCAGAGGAAGCGATACAGGAAGGTTAAATGTCATGTCAGATGTTTGTCTTCCTCCTGCTGCACTCGGCGAGGCATCTGGGATTCACCGTCAATACCATCCCGTCGAAGGGCACAACCAGATCCTGCTTCATTTCATCCATCCATTACTTGAAAGAGAAGAAAAGACAGAAAGGGTAGATGAGATAAAAGCACGTTGTGAAAACAGGAGACACTTTCACAATAATGTTTCTGGGGGGGGGGGGCACCTCTTTCTTTTCCTTCCTGCTTCCCTTACTTTCACTTTTGTTTTTAATTTGATATCCTGACCTGCTTCTTTCCTTTCCTCCGTCTTTCTGTCTCCTTCCTTTTTATTTTCTCCCGACTCTCTTCATCGCCGTCCTTCCTCTGCTCCCTCCTTCCTTCCATGTGTTCATGTGTTGTTTTCTTCCTCTATGCACTGTTCTCTTCTCATATAGCTGTTACTTTCTCATCTCCAACCCTTTCACTTCTCTCTCTCTCTCTCTCTCTCTCTCTCTCTCTTCCTCTGTGGTTGCTAGGAGTGCGAGGTCTCTCAGCCCATAAATACCAATGACATGCTCTGTCTAAGCCATCAGAGACAAGAAAAATCATCACACGCCATCAGCCTCTCTCCTCCTACACTCTATCACTACCCCTCCTCAGCCTTATTCCACCTCTTTTTGTCTCTCTTTTTTTTCTCTCCCCCATTTTCTCCTCAGTTTCAGATATTCTGCCCGTCTCTCTAACAATTCAATCCAGTGTTTTTTCGTGGTGCATTTTCATTTCTGCCATTGCAGCTGCTGCCATCACTTCTCGCTCTTGGTAGCCACATCCAACCTGTGGCTAGCCACTAATGTCACACAGCACTAAACACTATAGCAGCTGCTTCACAGAGATGTTCGTGTGTGACGTCCCCCAGTTAAATTATGTCAAGACTACCACACGATTTTTATACATCTTTTACATTTAAATAAATCATTACTTAAACCCAGTGGTTCTCCAATCACAGCTTAGCAACTGTAACTAGGCCAGCAGGCCTGCCGGGCTTTGAATTTCTACACATGTTGAAGTTATGTACTTTTATGTAATGTTGCACCATTCACAGTAACGCTGCCCCAAACTTACGTTGGCCCTTTAGTAACGATCCCATACTTATTTATCTAAATGCTTATATTTATCCACCCACTCGTGGAGACGTAACAGATCGGAGGTTCATCCATCACACGAGACCAGCGAATCATGTAACACACTAAAACGAGCCAAGTTATCACGGTAACTGAACAAAGGACATGATTTCACAGCTAATAGACATTCAGAATGAGACATTTACTGACATCATGGTGCAGGATTTCTGGGTAATGAAGTCCCTCCCACGGTCAAACAAACACACACTTATTGGCAAATTGTTACTTGGAGTCAGGAAAGTTTCACCGTAGATGCTGCAGCATCACAGCTCACACACACACACACACAGGAAATGGCCAGCCCTCTGGTCTCTATTGCAAAGCGGCCAAACAGTTTCAGCTTTTATATCTCTTCCCATTAAGCACATTCAATTATTCATGACTCACTAACTGACCACCATCCCTCTCTTCTCTCTCCCTTTGTTTCTGTCGGGGTCTCTCTCCATCTTTCCCTCTGAATGTGCAGGCTCTCTGTTCCCAACATACTGTATAGGAAGCCAGGCAGAAACAGAGGCATTCACGACAGTGTGTGTGTGTGTGTGTGTGTGTGTGTGAGAGAGAGAGAGTGAGAAAGCTCTAGTTTTCATAGACTCACTGGCATTTGATTAAAGTTTATTCTGTGGGTAGACATTTCACCACCCAGCCACCAGTCATCACATCTGATCTGATGTGAATTTCCAGCAGCTAACACGAACGATTATTATATTCAGCGCATAGAAATCCGACACAAAGGCCGAAGAAACGTATTTCCTGGTTCCAAAATTTCCGAGGCAGCTCAGATCATTTAGCTAACAACTACCGAATAGTAGAAGGTGCTGCGTCCTTTTTCTGTACCATATTTAAACTCCCAAATCCTTCAGATTATGACATAATTCACAGCCTACTGCCGACTAATTTGCCTACTAAACTCCC
Organism: Pempheris klunzingeri; assembly: GCF_042242105.1. Taxonomy (NCBI): domain Eukaryota; kingdom Metazoa; phylum Chordata; class Actinopteri; order Acropomatiformes; family Pempheridae; genus Pempheris; species Pempheris klunzingeri. The sequence continues at coordinate 1,310,372 of NC_092022.1, forward strand.
ACTAAGAAACAAACCTCTCAGTGCGAGTGGCTCTTGCCTATCGTGAGCATCCTCGAGTACAAATATATTGATACTGAGTCCACTTCTTTCCTCAGAAAACGTTTGCCAGGATGATTTGATGTTTTACAAAAATGTTTGCTAGCTGGCTGTCTTCTTCAAGCCTTTTGTGGCGTGTTTCTACATTTCTTATCATATAACTGAAGCCAACTATCAGTCACTGTAACAGCATTAAACTATCCTCAGATATATTTATGATGATGATGTTGTGCATCAATTCAGCAGAACATTGTTCCATTAGTGGTCAGAAACTCTACAGTCTGTATAATGTTTGAAAACCATCATAATTTAATAATTAGCACCAGGACCATCATAATTTAATAATTAGCACCAGGACCATCATAATTTAATAATTAGCACCAGGACCATCATAACTTAATAATTAGCACCAGGACCATCAGTTCGTGCTGAAAATAAATTCTTATTTTGTTTGAAAACAGACCAAAACACAAATGTAAAAATTCTACAATCAACTAAACTCACATTTGAGAAGATGAACCTTGCAACAGTTTGGACAAAAACTGAACTGAGCATCAGAACAGTTAACTATTAACTCTCTGTCGATCCACTAATGAGACCCTGACTGGTTTTCACTCTTGTCTGTCGACCAGACAGCTTTGCTGAGGGGGGAAACAGTTTTCCTCAGAGGACGGATGGTCTGGTCAGCCGGAGATGAACAATTTAAGAGATGAAGTCTGTGAAACTCGACTGAAAGCTGTGAAAAAGCTAATAATGGGTCCTGGGTCTTGTAGTGACGAAGCAACAGAGAATCATCAGCCTCGTCTTTACCGTGACTTTATAGCGAGCAGCTTGGTGGAGACCAAAAACAGAGCTAAAAACAAGAGAGTACTGGACTTTGTTTGTCAGGCGAACACAGACACAAGCAGCAACTGTTTGCTAACATGTTTAACATGAAACGAATAAAACGAAGTTTTTTGTGACTTAATGTCAGAAATCGGCCATTAAAGTACGACATGAAGACATTTTCAGCATTTTGAATCTGAAGCCAAGCTCTGAAATGAATCCTCCCCATTAGTATTGTTCCTGTTTTCTGGAACAGGCATTTTCTCTGTTAATCAAGACAATAATTGGCAGATTAGTTGAAAATCCTATGTTGTAGCCGAAGTATCTCTATGTCTGGCTGTTAGGAGCCCATCTTGGTCGAACATGAAGAGAAGCCAGCCAGTTCAAAATGTTCTTTGTATGCACAGAATCTATCAAAGTGTAGGCGTCACATTCTCATTTCTATTATTTCTGTTTCATTTACCAGCAGCAGGACGGTTTTAATTGGCTAATTTTACAGTCATGTTATCTGCCATCCACACACACACACACAGTAGTTCATACAGCCCACACATATCTTTTACACACACACAGCCTACTTCCGCAGCACGTACATGCACGCACACACACACACACACACACACGTGAAACGCATAAAAACATACGCATGCATCACACACTCAGTAGTTAACACAGGCTGCAGATGCGCGCGCACACACACACACACACACACACACACCCGCCATGGCCTATATAGCCAACAGTAACACATACATGACACAAGAGCGCGCACACACACACATATGCACGCGCGCACACACACACACACACACACACACACACACGATGCAGCATCCAGAGAAAAAGGAATAAAACACAGGCGGCAGAGTCTCACAGGTCTCAGCGGCTCCTGCAGAGGTGATGGAGGGATGAAGGTGGGGGAGGAGGAAGAGGAGGAGGAGGAGGAGGAGGGAGGATTATTGATCCCCGCTCATCCCTCTATCTCCTCCTCCGCTGCTGCTGTCACCATCATCCCCCTCCGACAGAATAACACACTGCTGCTGCTGCTCGGTGCCTTTTCCTCTCCTCCTCTCCTCCTCTCCTCCTCTTCTGCTTCTCGGTGCTGATCAGATTGCGATCAGTTGGATCTCTCCTCCTTTCCTCCCCTCTTCTTTCGTATATTCCTCTCACTGCTGCTGCTGCTGCAGGCCCGGCTCCTCTCCTCTTCCTCCTCTTCCTTCGTGCTCTTTTTCTTCTTGTTGCCGAGTCAATCTCTTTCTAATTATCAT